>NC_132783.1:69891286-70155456 GCF_048418805.1 Vulpes vulpes | reverse complement strand
AATAATGCTGCAGTAAATGTAGGGGTATGTGTATCTTTCCAAATTAGTGTTTTTGTAATTCCACTAGTGGAATTACTGGATCATATGGTAATTCTATTTTTAACTTTTTGAGGAACCTGCATCCTATTTTCCATAGTGGTTGAACCAGTGTTCATTCCCACCAACAGTGCACAAGTCTTCCTTTTTCTCCACATCCTCACCAACACTGTTATTTCTTGTATTATTGATATTAGCCATTCTGACAGGTGTGAAATGATATCTCATTGTGGTTTTGATTCATTTTCCTGATGATTAGTAATGTTGAGCATCTTCATATGTCTGCTGGCCATCTGGATGTCTTCTTTGGTGAAATGTCTGTTCATATCTTCTGCCCATTTTAAATTGGATTATTTGGTTTTTTTGGCTGTGAGTTGTGTAAGTTCTTTATATTTGGGGTACTAATCCTTTATTGACTATATCATTTGCAAATATTTTCTCCCATTCATTGGCTTGTCTTTTTGTTTTTGTTGTTTGTTTTTGTTTTAGTTTTTTTAAGATTTTATTTACTTATTCACAAGAGACAGAGAGACAGAGACACAGGCAGTGGGAGCCTGATACAGGATTCCATCCTGGACCCCAAGACCATGCCCTGAGCCAAAGGCAGACGCTCAACCACCCAGCTAACCAGGCATCCCTGTTTGTTGTTTCCTTCACTGGAATACTTTTTATTTTGATAAAGTCCCAATAGTTTATTTCCACTTTTGTTTCCCTTGCCTCAAGAGACATATCTAGATAGAAGTTGCTAGGGTTGATGTCAGAGAAATTACTACCTGTGCCCTGTTCTAGGATTTGATGGTTTCAGGTCCTTCAAATAGGTCTTTAATACATTTTGAGTTTATTTTTGTGAATGTTGTAAGAAAGTGGTCCAGTTTCATTCTTTTGCATGTTGCTGTCCAGTTATCACAACACCATTTGTTGAAGAGACTGTCTTTCCTATTGTATATTCTTTCTTCCTTTGTTGACCTCCCAGTTGAATCATGGGCTTGGTTTATTCCTGGGTGTTCTATTCTGTTCTATTGATCTGTGTCTATTTTTGTGCCAGTACCATACTGTTTTGATGACAGCTTTGTACTATACCTTAAAATCTGGGATTGTCATACCTCCAGGTTTGTTATTCTTTTTCAGGATTGCTTTGGCTTTTCAAGGTCTCTTGTGGTTCTATACAAATTGTAGAATTTTCTGTTCTAACTCTGTAAAAATGCTGTTGGTATTTTAATAGAAATTGTGTTAAATCTGTAGATTGCTTTGAGTAGTGTGGACATTTTAACCAGTTAATGTTGCTAACTCACCCTTTCAAGTTGCTTTCTTTTTTTACCTTGCCAATTTTTTAGCTAGGAGGGGTTTGGCTGTTATTTAAGATACTGTTGATTTGCTTTTGGATCCTGGAATTCACTTTATCCAGAGAATGCCTGGGATTACTATCTTCTCCATAGCTACTTTCTTTTAAAACTTGGAGTGCGAAATGTTTCAGAGTGAGTAGTGTGTTGGAGAATTGCTGGGACAAGCAGACTGTTTTTGTGTTAGAGGACTGTTGTCTTTAAACCATCTTGCTCTACCACAAGGTTGCCTATAGTGTAGCTGATATCTGCTTGCCTGTAAAATATATTTGTCCAATGGTAGGTTCACCTGTATCTAGAGTAGGTTCCTGGATCAAGGTAGGGAAGGTGCATAGTTCTCTCCTCATGTATGAATGCTCCATTTTCCCTCCTGTGGAATTCAGTTCATCAAGGCTTCGTTGCATCTACCACTCCTCATTAGCCCATAGAAAATGTCTATTACCATAGGAATCAAGGCCTTTCTTGTTCAGCATCCCGATCTTCAAGAACAGAATTTCTCTTCAGTAATTTTTAGTTATATTAGATTACTCCTTAAATTTCCCAAAATCTTTTGGCTGCTTATCAACCAGTCTTTTGGCTGAATATTTACCTTCTTTCTATTCTATATTTAGGTCTTAAGTAATCTTGATTACTGTACTTCTTGAGATTTCTGCTGCTCATTGATTAAATTCTGAATTTTTTGTCATGATTAAAAATTATTGATACTTGCCAAAAGAAACAGAAACTAAGGTGACATATTTTATCAAAATAAATATATTTATTTGTACCCTATTGTATTCTAATACATGATTTTTTGAAATCTCAGTACTTGAAAATTTAAGATTTTAGCGTATAAATTTGGTAATAAGTCTGAACAGTATAGGGACAGTGCCAGTGTTAGTATCTGATTTCAGCCCCCACTTTTCCTAGTGGCCATGTGCTCTCATACTATCAGTACATAGTGCATCTGAATCAGGAAAAATTTTTAGTTGTTTTCTTATGATAAATGAGAGAACCTTATAAAAAAGCTACAAAATAGGAAATTCATATAGTACCACCTTTAACATTTTTTTTTTTCTGTTTACAGGAATGGAATCAATTTAAACTATTGCTTTTAACTTCTTGTTTAACTATAACCTCTCCCAGAAAGACCATTACTGAAGAATTTCTATAAAAATTTAGAAATATGTTCTATTTAGTAGAAATTCTGAGAGGGCTCTAAGGAGTGTAGTAGTTGGAGACAACAAAATCACACTCTTCAGAATTTGTGTTCTGGTTCTTTGCATATACCAAGTGCTGAAATGTATTGGTTAAATGTTAAAATTTCTGAAACATGGAAAACCCCTTAATTTTTATGAAAGTGGTTTATCTGTAACTTTAGGAACACATCTATCCTGTGATGCAAGGTACACTATTATCAAAGCATTTAAAAAAATCTGATTTTTGTTCTGTAGGTATCCTGCAACATCCGGATGGCACAGTTTTGAAACAGTTACAGCCACCTCCAAGGGGTCCAAGAGAGCTGGAATTCTATAATATGGTAAGTAAGGTAAGATTTGTTTCATTGTAGTCAAAGAGTTTTTCATAGTTTTCTGATGACTTGGTAAGAAATATATTTGACTTATGTTCTGCTGTATTGTGTATGTGACTGAAATAAAAGCTTTATGAAATAATGCTTATCTTTACTGATACAGTCTAATATTTTCCACTATACTTCATTTTTTAAATTTTATTTATTTATTTTAGAGGGAGAGAACATGCACACAGGAGCGGGGGGAGGAAGAGGGGCAGACGATCTCATGATCCTGAGATCACAACCTGAGCCAAAATCAGTCAGCTGCCCAACTGACTGAGCCACCTAGGCGTCCATACTCCATTTCATTTTGTAAAGATTCTTATTCTGATCTGCTAAATTGCTTAACTGAGAGACTACTTGTATTTATCAGAAATGCTGAGTTTAAATAAGTGTTTTTATTTTTATTACAGGTTTTTTTAGAACCTTAAATGTGCTGATGTATGCCATGAATTTCCAAAGTTGGGGAGGAGGAAAGGGCATACTAAACCTTTAATTAACTCTATGACTAGGAATACTTTTTTATTACATTTACAGTGTTTTCAACCATCACCTTTATCTAGTTACAAAACATTTTCATCATACAAAAGGAAACCCTGTACCTGTTAAACCATCCCTGGCAACCACTGATTTTCTTTCTATGGACTTACCTATTTAGGATATTTCATATAAATGAAATATACAATATGTGTCTAGCTTTTGTTTAGCATGGTGTATTTTTTTAAAGATTTATTTATTTATTCTAGAGAGAGAGAGAGCATGAGCAGGAGAGGCAGAGGGAGAGAGAATCTCAAGCAGATTCCATGCTGAGTGTGGAGTCCAACTTGTGTCATGACCCTGAGATCATGCCCTGAGCTGAAACAAGAGTTGGTCACTTAACCAATGGTACCACCCAGGTGCCCTAGCATGTTTTTAAAGTTTGTCTAATTATAGTCTGCGTCAATACTTTGTCACTTTTTATGGCTGAGTAATGTTCCATTTTACTTTCATGCCACATTTTGTTTAGCTTTTAACTGCTACATACAACCTCTTTTTTGAAGAATGTATTTTATATTCACTCTATAAAAGTCCTGTATATGCTTTGTTCAATTTATTTTTAGTACTTCATTTTTTGTTTCTATTATAATTTTTTTGAATTGTTTCCCAACGATTGCTAATATACAGGAATGAAATAGATATTTGTATTTCTTTTATCTAGTAATCTGGTTGGTCTCTTAATTCTAATTGTTTACTGTGTAGACAGTAAAGCTGTTGTGATTGGAAGGGGGTTTTTTTGTTGTTGTTGTTGTTCCTTTTGAATCCATATAGTTCTGTCAAGTATTTCCAGTTCAGTGCTGAATAGAAACAGTGATGGTGGGGGCATCTTCCTCTTATTTAATAGAAGTGCTTCTAATATTTCTCCATGTAAGTATAGCTTTCTCTCTTAAGTTTCTGATAGATACTTCTTCCCAGGTTGAGGAAATTGCCTTCTGTGTGAGTCAAGATTCTGTCAAGAAACAAATGGTGTACTCTGTCAGTTTAATAAAGGGACTGTTTACAAAGGTGTGGTCAGAGTTTAAGGCCACCTTCAAGAGTGAATGCTATACCATCCCTGGGCCTGAAAGGGCAAAGAAAGGGAGAAGTTACTAGAGCCCAAGGAAGGAAACTTTATGAGAAAGTATGAACAGAGAAGGAGGGAATTAGAAAAGTAAATAACCTGACCTCAACACTTTTCCTACCTTCCACTGTCTGATACTGTTAAGAGACAATGAATGGCAGGAGGGCAAGGGACACCCACTGATGCAGTTGATTGAAGTTAGCTTCTTGGAAAAAAGGGGAAGATACATAGCATCTGTTCTGTTTTTATTTCAAGAAACAATTTAAGACATGAATGACTATTGAATATTTTTCAGCTACCTTTTCTGTATCTGATGAAATGATTTTATGAGTTTCCTCTTTTAATCTTAACATAATGCCATAATAGATTTCTAATCTATCATTACCTTTCATGTTTGGAGTAAAGCCTACTTATAGATGTCCTTTTAATTTTTTTAATAATATGCCTTGCTGGATTTTGCTTGCTAGTGTTTTATTTAATATTTTTTCCAGCTATTCTCAAAAATGAGATTGAACTATTGTTTTCTTCACATATTTTCCTTGTCTGGTTTTGATATCAAGTTTCTTTTAACTCATAAAAGGAATCAAGGGACATTTCTTTTTCTATTTTATGGGAGAATTTTTATCAGATAAGGATTTTGTTCCTTAAGGGCTTGCTTGATAGAACTTAAATGTAAATCATCAGCGTAGCCAGTTGTCTGTCTCTCTTTCTTTTTTGCTTTCTTTTTTTATATCCTTTTTTTGGTCATTCCTTCTTTCCTGGGAAAGGATTTTTTGTTAAGATTTATGTATTATGAATGAATGGATGAATGAATGAATGAATGAATGAATGAATGAACGAATTGAATGTGAGCAGGAAGAGGGGCAGAGGGAGAGAATATAGAAGCAGACTCCTGTGCATAGAGCTGAACACAGGACTCCATCTCACGAGCCATGAGATCAGGACCTGAGCTGAATCCAAGAGCCAGATGCTAAACTGACTGAGTTACTCAGGCACCCCTGGGAAAGGATATATTTTTAGGCACTGATCTTGACTTTTTGTTAGTGTAATAGTAAAATATAATTGGATTAGATATGATTCCTTTTTTTACTGCTGGTATTGTTTGTTTTTTTTGCTACTTTTAACTTTTTCTTAATCAGTGTGACCTGTAGCATTTTTAGAGTGTAATGGTAGGGGAAGGAAGTTGATGCCTGGGTTTTTACTGTTTAATATTTTCATTTACTCTCCCTGTTTCAGTATTGTAACTGTCTTCATCTATGCGGAGTCCATAAATTTAGAGATCCTTTGGTTCAAGTCTTCAAGGCAGACCTTTATGAAACCCAAATATCCATTTAATGCTTTTGATTTCCTTTTCATTTTAGACTCTTGAGTTTCCTTGGGAGCTCAGCTATGCGTTTAAGAAAATATTTGTTATATTTTATCCTACATCTCTCTGGGTAGAAAGTTTTTTTTATCACCTCTCCCTTCAAAATATTTAAGAAGAGAAAGCTCACTTCTATACTTTTTTTAGTGTTTTTATCATTTTCACTTACAAATATATCCTGGACTTCTTTTAAGTACATAGAGATATACTTGGTTCCTCCATCCTGTTGTTATGTCATCATGAACACTGCCCTTCCTGATTTTATGCTAGGAACAAAGGTATGATAAGGTGTACTCTTCCCTTAATTACCTTGGCCTAGAAGTGACTCATATCACTTCTGCTCACATTTCAATAGGGGAAGCTGGGAAATAGAGTGTATTACATGGGTATTTGGTGAGTCTCTGTCACACTTGAGTTTATTCTGTAGACTTCTGTTGTATGTATAATTACTTGACATGAATATGACTTGACAAATAGAATTGCAATACTAAGACTTCATGAGCACTTTATTTTACACCAGCGAACTTTAATGGTTTTGAATAATTAGGCCATATTGTGAGAATTCATTGGATAACATGCTTTACAAGTTGTTTTTAAAACAAAAATATTTTCATTCCCTTTTCTTCTAGGGAAAAAAACTAAGGATCTAGCTCCAGGATATCTGAACATTTCTAGTATTTTCTAGAATTATTATTGGTTATAAATCAAGGAATTACATGAGCAATAATTAGACTTACATTGAGTTAAAGTATAATTTTTTAAAGATAAAACCGTAACTCCCTTATAGATATAAAAAAAATGTTAAAGATTTTGTTAAACAAATTATATAATGAATGAACCAAGCAGATATTAAAACTGGTGCAAAGAGAAGCTAAAGAAGCACAATTTTTTTTTAAAGATTTTATTTATTTATTCATGAGAGAGGCAGAGAATAGTCAGAGGGAGAAGCAGGCTTCCTGCAGGGAGCCCGATATGGGACTTGATCCTAGGACTCCGGAATCGCTCCCTGAGCTGAAGGCAGACACTCAACCACTGAGCCACCGAGGCATCCCAAGAAGCACAAATTTATAAGGAATGAAGGGAAGTTGAAATAAGTACATATGTGTGGACACTGAATTCCACCCTCCCATGAGGATGGGAGTGGAAGGAAGTGAGTTAAAACCTCCTCTGGCCAGAACTTACATTTTTATGGACAAGAATTATTTTGCATTTGCTGAAAGTTTTATCTACAACTTACTTATTTGTAAAATAGTTCAAGGACATTGAAAGGCTAGAGTTAGATACCCCCCCCCCAAAATGTGCTCTAAACAATACATACTTTTTTTGTTGGAGACACACAGTAATATTTTTTTTCCTTCCAAATGTATTTCCAACTGAAATTCATACCAAATAAATTATGATTCAGCAGTATTGTTTTATTTGAGAAATGTGTAGAGGCAAATGTAAAGTATTATAGGAAACTACCATAAAAATGTATTTCTCTTTGTTTCAGGTTTATGCTGCTGACTGTACTGATGGTATTCTTTTAGAGCTACGAAAATATTTGCCAAAATATTACGGCATCTGGTCGCCTCCCACTGCACCAAATGGTAATCATTTCTCAAAAATCCATCCTTTGCTATTAATTCATGAGAATGGCTTTTTTAAAGGCTTTATATAAAATTAAGCCTTGTATTATATAGACAGAATGTAGGTGTTTTTCTTTCTAGTCTTTTTTTCTACTTCATTAAGGAAATCTTACTAATACTTTTGCTTTTCGTTCTTTCTTTTTTTTTTTTTAAGAAGAGCATGAGAGAGAGCAAGCATGAGCGGGGGGAGGGGCAGAGAGAGAGGGAGAAGCATACTCTCTCTTGAGCAGGGACCTCGATGTAGGGCTTGATCCTAGGACCCTGGAATCATGACCTAAGCTGAAGATAGACGCTTAACCACCTGAGCCACAAAGGCACTTCTACTTTTGCTTTTCATACCCAGTTTCTTAAATGGTATGTAACATGACCAATGGGGCACCTGGGTGGCTCAGTCAGTTGAGGGTCCAACTCTTGTTATGGTCTTAGGTCATGATCTCAGGGTTGTGAGATCCAGCCCCCTGTTGGCTCTAAGGTCAGCAAGGAGTCTTCTTCTTTTCTTCTCTCCCTTCCTCTCCCTCTGCCCCTTTCCCAACCTTCCACTCATGTGTGCACGCTCTCTAAAATAAATCTTTAAAAAAAAAATTAATGACCAGTTTGTTATAATTGAATAAAAAAAATGTACTTAATTCTGTGTTAATTTACAGATGATCTTTTTTCCTAATTTATTGGAAATAATTATTTTTTTCCTAATTATTATTATTTTTATTATTTTCCAAATAATTAGTATTTTCCTAATATTTCCATTTTGGGTAGGAAAATCAAGAAAAATATTTTGTTTGCATAACTTCCTCTGTATCTCATTCTAGGCTTTAAATTGCAATTTTTTAGGGGAGTCTGAGTGGCTCAGTTGGTTAAGCATCCAATTCTTCATTTCTACTCATGTAATGATCTCAGGGTTGTAAGATTGAGCCCTACGTCGGACTCCATGCTGGACTTGGAGACTGCTTAAGATTCTTTCTCTCCCTCTCCCTCTGTCCCTCCCTCTTCCCTCTCTCTTTTTTTTCTTTTCTTTTTTTTTTTTTAAGATTTATTTATTTATTCATGATAGACATAGAGAGAGAGAGAGAGAGGCAGAGACACAGGAGGAGGGAGAAGCAGGCTCCATGCCAGGAGCCCGATGTGGGACTCGATCCCAGGACTCCAGGATCGCGCCCTGGGCCAAAGGCAGGCGCTAAACCACTGAGCCACCCAGGGATCCCCCTCTTCCCTCTCTTAAAAAAAATTTCAATCTTTTAAAAAATAATGCTAAGTTTCATGGTTAGAGAACAAAATGATCTATGTAAGGGCATAGCATCTCTTAATGAAAACTTGAAGGAGTATTGCCTTTTTAAAGCCTTTGACAGAGCAGATACAATTAATTAAACAAGTAGCATGATTGCTTAATGATTGAAGAAGGTTTGTGAATGGAGGAAGAGTTTCAAACTTGACTGAGTTTAAGAATAACCTAGAGGCTTGTTAAAATGCAAGTTAAGGGATCCCTGGGTGGCGCAGCAGTTTGGCGCCTGCCTTTGGCCCAGGGCATGATCCTGGAGACCCGGGATCGAATCCCACATTGGGCTCCCGGTGCATGGAGCCTGCTTCTCCCTCTGCCTGTGTCTCTGCCTCTCTCTCTCTCTCTGTCTCTGTATGACTATCATAAATTTAAAAAAAATAAAATGCAAGTTAATAGACTCAACTCCCAGTTTTTTGTTTATGTGGATCAATATTGGAGTTTAGTGATATGCTGTTTAAAATAAAAGCTACAGGGATGCCCGAGTGGTTCAATGGTTGAGCATCTGCCTTCAGCTCAGGGTGTGATCCTCGGGTCCAGGGATCTAGTCTTGCATCAGGCTCCCTCTAGGGAGCCAGCTTCTCCTTCTGCCTATGTCTCTGCCTCTCTCTGTCTCTCATGAATAAATAAATGAACTCTTTTTTAAAAAGCTACACTTTTTTTGATATAGTTAGTACTTGAACCACATTTTGAGAACAGGGAAAGAAGGGTCTCTAGCTTGGGCTTGTTCATCTATTGTTGTCCTTCTATTCATTTACAAGGTGTGCCAAGTGGCATTTGTAGGGAATCATGATATATCCCTGAGTATCCTCAGTTAGGAAATAGTAAATCTATGATTCCCTGGGTATTTAGGATTCTTTTGTATTTTAGTAATACAAAAAAAAAAAAAAAAAGAGTGAGCTTAGCTTTTTTCTTCTCTCTTTTCTTTCTTTCTTTTTGTTTCCTTTCTTTGCTTCCTCTTTCCCTTCCTTCTTTTCTTTTCCTTTCTTTTCTTTTCTTTTCTTTTCTTTCTTTTTCTTTCTTTCTTTCTTTCTTTCTTTCTTTCTTTCTGTCTTTTAGTCCCCCCCAAAAAAAATATATATCCTTGATTCAGATTAACACATTACTTAAATTATTTCACCAATCTTTATGATCACCTTTACTTTATAGAGATTTCCATTGTAAGATATCTGGATTCCATCAAATTTCGCTATTGGTTGCTGATTAATTTTGAGCAAATCATTACTTGTCAGTAGAGTGACATGGAAAGATTAACAAAGGTTGTTGAGGATGGTACTAGATTCGACATCTAGATGAAAGAAATACTGAGTTTAAAAACATTGTTAAGAAGGGGTAGAATAACTGAGCAAACAGCATCATTATTTTGAAAACTAGAGTATAAAGAAAGAATCTGGGTGAGAGAAGAAATATTTTAATTAAAAATAACATTTTAGGGCAGCCCCTGTGGCTCAGTGGTTTAGCGCCGACTTCAGCCCAGGGTGTGATCCCAGAGACCTGGGATTGAGTCCCACGTCAGGCTCCCTGCATGGAGCCTGCTTCTCCCTCTGCCTGTGTCTCTGTCCCTGTGTGTGTGTGTGTGTGTGTCTGTCTGTGCGCACGCGCCTCTCATGAATAAATAAATAAAATCTTAAAAAAAAAAAAAAAAGAAACATTTTAGGGCAGCCTGGGTGGCTCAGCAGTTTAGTGCCACCTTCAGCCCAGGGCCAGATCCCGGAGAACCGGGATCAAGTCACACATCAGGCTCCCTGGAGCCTGCATCTCCCTCTGCCTGTGTTGTGTCTCTGCCTCTCTCTCTCTCTCTCTCTCTGTCTCTCTCTGTTTCATGAATAAATAAAATATTTTTTAAAAATAACATAGTTTGGAATAACTAGCGTATGATTTAAAAATCAAGGACTTGCTAGTAGTCAACAGCTTTTTCGTCTTTAGTACTGACTAGAAGGACATCGATGTCAAAATAGAAAGAGCAGTAACTTTGAGCTCAAAAGACTTGGTTTTTACCATGATTTTTTTTTCCAAATTTTTGAACTTGGTTAACTCATTAACCTTTTTGATTTCTACTTTTTCTTCTATAAATTGAAAGTAATACCACATAGAGTCGAAAAGAGAGATGCATGTTAGGTAAGAATGCTTTGAAAATTCTAATACTCTTATTTGACTATAAATGGAGAAATTGGTGCTATTGGGATGAGAAGGTAAAGTGAGAAAAATGAGAGAAGAGAGGAGAAAATCTAAATATAAGGGGGAGAAGGACAGGAATAAAAAATATATTTGTACAGAGTGGCTCAGTAATACCAACAATTTCCTCGGAATTTCTTGTTCCTTTTCAGTTTTTTAAAGCTCTGGAAGAAGTTGGACAAAAATTGTTGCACAATGCAGGTGTTTAGCTTTGATTTTACTAGAGAGTTTATGGGATCATTTTTCTGTTTTTATCCTTCTGATAACAAATGAAATAAATAGAAATATTTATATTATGAAACCAAATATTATATTGAATTTTAGTAGAACATTGTGGTTTACATTACTGTATTTTACATAGGAATAACTGGGCTTTTTTTTCTCCCCTTCTGGGCATCTTTTTTTAGGTGCTCAGAGTAGTTTTATAAAGCTTGAGATAGTTCTTACAATCCAAAGTAGTAAAATATAGAAAGTACTGCCAATTTGTTTAGCAAATTATTGTAACTTGAGAGAAGCATAAGAATGTGCTGACCAATAAGATTTTTTCTTTTGATTTTTTTATGATAGCTTTATCAAGACATAATTTATGTACTGTAAAACTCACTCATTTAAAGTATACAATTCAAGGTGCCTGGTTGGCTCAATCAATTAAACATCTGCCTTCAGCTCAGGTCATGATCCCAGAAATGTCTGCTGTCAGCTCAAGTCATGATCCCAGCGTCCTGGGATTGAGTCCTGCAGCAGCTCCTGCTGCTCCCTCTTCCTCTGCCTGCTATTCCCCCTGCTTGTGCTTTCTCTGTCAAGTAAATAAATAAAACCTTAAAAAAGGGGGAAAAAAGAAAAAGAATTTATAGAGTATACAGTTCAGTAGTTCATAGTATATTCATAGAATTATATGACCATCATCACCATTAGCTAATTTTAGAACGCTACTAAGGGATTTTTAAAAAATTAAACATTAGCAAATTATCTTTGAAGATTTTAAGCTAGTTGTATATATTAAATCTCATTTGTATCTGTATAAACATATGATGCCCAGTACATTTACCATCAAAAGCCTTTTATTGATAATTATTTAGAGAGATAGGAAAGTATATCTTCAGGTAGATTTGAGCATATTGAGAGTTTTCAAATGTAATCTCTAGCCTGATTGATTGTTACATTTCTGGATCTAGCTACTAGTCAAATTTTAGGACGCATGGACTAAAATAAGCTGGCATACATGTCTATTCTCTCCTTCAAACTTAAGTCAAATTTGGAGGCTCAGAGGGGCTTATAATTCTATTTTTAGCTTATCTTGCTCTCAGAAATGACCAATAATTGCAGTAGAAAGCGGAAGCAAAGCATTCTTTGTTTTTCCATATGGCTTCATAGTTGGGCAGGGGCTTCTCATCCGGGCTTCTCATCTGGCCTCTTCTCCTTGTTGAGAGGATCAGAAATTGAGATGGAAATTAATAACTAGTAGACTTTCTAGAGATGATGGGGAAGAATTTGATACAACTTGAAACCCATGTTCTCATAATTTATACAATCAGAAATATTCAGTAAGGATATCTAAGTAAGTCTCCCTTCAACTTCCTAAATGCCCTCTCCCTTTTCCTTCTTTTAAAGGAACTAATTATCTTATCTTTACTGTTTAGTTATATGTAGGTCTTTCAGTTTTTCTACAGTATTTCAAATATTTCTGTTTTTTTCTCTTTTGATACTGAGAATTTTCTGCCTTTCTTAGAGTGTCAGGACTATATTCCAGCATAGAAAATTTGCTATAGGAATTTCTTATGCTTAACAATAATTTCTTATGCTTACATTATAAAACAATGTAAGTACTGTATTCATATTTTAGGTAATTATAATCAATTAAATGTATTTAAACAGAAAATATATTTAAAATAGGAAAGCTTTCTTTTTTTTTTTTTAATTTTTTATTTATTTATGATAGTCACAGAGAGAGAGAGAGAGGCAGAGACACAGGCGGAGGGAGAAGCAGGCTCCATGCACCGGGAGCCTGATGTGGGATTCGATCCTGGGTCTCCAGGATCGCGCCCTGGGCCAAAGGCAGGCGCCAAACCGCTGCGCCACCCAGGGATCCCAGGAAAGCTTTCTTCAGCCATGGTAACTTTGGGTAATCTTATACTGTCATCAACAGCATGAAGTGTATAAATATTTTGAGCATGCTAACCATGTCATTGTTAAAATGACTTAGATACCTCCTTAGGAATCTGCTTATAACAGCATGTATTTAGAAATACACCACTGGTAGTTATTTCTGGTAGTTATTTTCGTGACTTTAACCTCAAAAAATTAATGAATTACAGAAATTATGTGTATACTTTTCATAAATTAATAGATAAATTATAGATTTATCTCTTACAGCCATAGACTCCTAAACTTAACTAAGTTATTTCCAGTGTGACCTCTTGTAATGAGCTCCACATATTTATGAAAAGTAGATGTCCCTTTATTTATTATACAAATACCATTAGGCATTATAGAATATCTCCTTAGATCTGAGTTTCACAAATGCCAGTCCTTGGACTTCTGGCAAACTGGCCTTATCAGAATCTGTTGTCCCAAATAGAGCTTTACAGAATTTAAAAAAGTAAATCTAGTTATTATTCTAATTATTCTATCAATCTTTATGATTTATACACACACAAATAAATATACCCCTATATATGTAAAAATGTAAAAATCACCTCTTTTCATTCAAAATCATATTTTGCAAGTTATATCATATTAAATAATCATACCATAATTACTCTTTTCCAAACATCATATTAAAGTAGTTTAATTATTTCCTTAACCTTGGTCAGAATGAACTTAAAACTGTCCCAGATAGAAAATTTATGTTATTCTTAGTCCATCAGATTTTTTGGATGAGTTTTATTTTTATTTTTAAGATTTTATTTATTTATTTGTGAGAAAGACAGAGGCAGAGGCATAGGCAGAGAACGAAGCAGGTTCCCCATGGGGAGCCCGATGTGGAACTAGATCCCAGGACCTGATCTAGATCATGACCTGAGCCAAAGGCAGATGCTCAACCACTGAGCCACCGAGGTGTCCATTGGATGAATTTAGAACATATTTTCTGTTTACTTGAAAATTAAAAAATACTGTTCCATTCTATACCCTGAGAGGCCTGGCTGAAAAAGTGTCCTTTGTTATCCAGTCTGTGGTATTGCCTTACATGCAAAGCCCTGTAGTAAAATGCCTTTGAGCATTTAAGTTACTGAATCTCAAGATTGGCTTACTTTGAATTAAGCTCTGTGCTAGCAAATAATTTGCTAATAGCATTTTTTCAGAGATAATTAGTATTCAGACTTATTTCTAGTGATGACAACCTGTAAAAATCAGTAAAAGTCTCAGTGCTCAGATCATGTCCCATTTTCAAGTGTTTATTTATTTCATTCAAAAGTACTTGTGACAAGCTGCTAGATATATGATGACATATTCTTAAAAACTCTGCATCTCTAAAGCAGGTTTTTTTTTTCTAAAGCAGATTTTGATGTTTATTTTTACAACTTAGAGGGAACAATAGAAATCACAGTCTCAAAAAAAAATTACAGTCTCAAATTCTTAGTTTCACTTAAAAAAAAATTAGGGCCAGGAACTAAAAGAAAAGACTAAGCCAACTCAGTATGTCTTAATTTAAGGGTTATTAACTTAAGGCTATAAATAATCTACTAGTTATTTGGTAATTTGAGTCATATATCACATATCAAGAACCTGAAAGTAAAGAAAAACACATTTGGCTGGTTGAAATAAAACCCAAGATACTCAGGCCTGTTTACTGAAGGAATGACTCAATTTATTATGTTAGTAAGGCCAAACCCAAAGTTCCACTGGGCAATAGGAATGAGAAGGGCAAACATTCATTCATTCAGCAAACATTTATTATATTCCTACTATATATGAGATTTGCATTTGTATTTTCCTCTTTCCCAAGAGGGGAAGGAAGAAATAGAGATTTTATGTTAAGATAATGCAATCTACTCTTGCTTCTGTCATCTCTTATTACAAAAAAGTTTATTATTTGTTTTGATCACTACCAAATTGTCAAGTAGAAAATAATAATGCTACACTGAGATAAAGATGCTATGATAGTTAGCTAGGTTCACTCACTATCTGTGTACTCCCTTACATAGCCTCACCTCAATAGGATTTTTGCAGTCTCTTGAGTTATGGAAATTAATGATATACTTGTGAATGCCAGTAATGTACTGTATTAGGTTTTAATTAGTCTTTTCTGGTATTTGAACTATAGTTCAAATAATTAATAAACCATGTTACTGAAATTTTTACACAGCTATAGGAAAAGGATAAGTCTGTTTACTTTCACTCAAGGTAGCTGGAGACAGGAGGAAGACCTAGAAGAAGAAGACCAGAAGTTCTTTGCTGCTTTCTTCCCCATCTTTTCACACTATCCTGTACTTATATTTTAAAGCACAAAAGCTCATTGACTAGGTTCCAGTTTCTTGGTTGGGGTATTCCCACTGTGCCCTTACCTTTCACTGTTAATAGTCCCCTGTCTGTCTCCAGACCTTTTGTTTTCTCTTGCTGAACATGTCTGTTTGTGAGTCTTTCTTTAAAATGTGTTATACTTTCTTTTGTGTGGGTGCTGGTTTCTTAGGCTATAGTTTTTTTTGTCATATTTGGGCTTGACTTCACCTAGTTCTATACAATCATGACTTTGCTCCCATCTTCCTTTGACTAAAGGATAAAACTTAACTTTTTATTTCTTATCCTTTCAAGGAAAAGATTTATGCCTCTTAAATCTGAAGGCTTAAAACTTTCTCAAGGCCTACCCAAGTTCTCACTTTTGGTTCAACACAGACTTCTTTATTATAATTTAATAACTGCTACTCTTGGGACGCCTGGGTGGCTCAGTGGTTTAGCTCCTGTCTTCAGCCCAGGGTGTGATCCTGGAGACCCGGGATCGAGTCCCACTTTGGGCTTCCTGTGTGGAGCCTGCTTCTTTCTCTCTCTGCCTGTGTCTCAGCCTCTCTCTCTGTATCTCTCATGAATAAATAAATAAAATCTTAAAAAAAAAATATGTCTGCTACTCTTTGTGGGTCAAGGTAAAGGCAAAGAGGGTAAAAGTCTTCCTTTTTCTTTGGTGGCCTCTTACAGAATTCACTGAAAATACATACCTTCTCTAACTTTGTTACTTTGGTAAGAAACAGATAAAATCTTTTCTGTTTTTGAGAAAAAGTTTTTAGGAGACATGCTTCTCACATTCATAACGGAAAATTATGAGCTCATTCAGAACTTTGGGACGATTCTTTTATCAAGTAGAGAGAGGAAGAATTTCCTTCCTTCCTTCCCTTAGTGTACTTAGACCTTTATTTTCAAACTAAGCTATAATTAGTTCAGCTACAGTATGTAATAAATGGGACTTCTATAGTCTTTTACTTGAATCTCCATTTGTAATAGATAATATCATGTATATTTTATATTATTATATATTATATAATATATATATATATCTGTGAGAAGATGTATGCAGGATGCCAAAGTGGTTTACAGATGAACTTTTGATGAACACTTATATTCTAAAAAGCAAGATATTTATTTTTCTTTTGAGACTAGTAAAACTAGAATGTAAATTTGGCAGTGACCATAATTTAGATTGATTTACCTTTCTTAAGCTATATTTCTGTTGTGTACACTGTGGGAAGGATTTATTCCTATTACTAATTTTAAATGAAGAATTTTTAAAATTATTAAAATACTAAGAGATCTGCTGAGGTATAGATGACATAAAATATATTCAAAAGGGGAAAAAAAACATAAGGGGAATGCATTCTGAAATAGCTTTTGAAATAATCTCATTTTAATGTCCGTAGAAACTTTAGATCTATTTCATACCTTTTGCTTATGGTTGAATATTATTTAATCACTTCTTGCAAGAGTTTCTCTGTGATATTTATACTTGATATAAATTTGTTGGTCAGTCTTTTTTTTTTTTTCTTCAGATGGAGTAATAATAATTGTTTCTGGATTTTATTTTAACTTTTTTCTCAGTTTTTAAGATTTCCTTATTTTGTTTTCCCCTGGCAGTTTTTTGAATAGTAATATGTTTGCCTATTACTAATTAGTTTTTCTTTAATAACAGATTTATACTTAAAACTGGAAGATGTGACCCATAAATTTAATAAGCCCTGTATTATGGATGTAAAGATAGGGCGAAAGAGTTACGATCCTTTTGCCTCATCTGAGAAGATTAAGCAACAGGTCAGCAAGTACCCATTAATGGAAGAGATTGGGTTCTTGGTGCTTGGCATGAGGGTAAGAGTGATTATTGGTAACATTTCTCTTTTCTTGTTCTTCCCTTGAAAAATGTAGATGTTGTTATAATACTTATATATTAGAAGATAATATATTTTGGATGTGGGTTGTCCATATCTCCCCAATGCAGGCAGAGATTTTAATCTCTTTTGTTCACTAATATATGGTCAGTGTTTGGAATGACTCTGATTCATCGTATGTAATTAATAAGTGAATGAATGGATGAACCACTGGACTATGACTCTGGTAATTTTATTTTAAAGGAGCTTAAGTTTACATGCAAAATAATGTGATAAGTAATGTGATATTATTTATGATTTTTCCACAGAAAGGTACTAAGTTTTTATATTCCTTTTTTTTTCTATATTTTTAAAATAGAAAAGGGAAATTAAAAATTAGGTTACAGCTTCAGACTATATTTTAAAAGTTGTCTTATTTGCTCATAATTCTGTAGGTTGACAGTCCGAGTAGGGCTCAGGTACACAATTTGCTGATCTCACTTAGGGTCCATGAGGCTGTACTCATTTGATGACTCAGCTAGGGCTTAGATGGTCTGAAATGACCTCGGTCTCACGTCTGGGAGATGGTACTGTTGGCTGAGCCTTTTTCCCTGTGATCTCTCATGTTCCAGAAGGCTAGCTGGAGCTTCATCATATTCCATGAAGCCAAGCATGAGAGCTACAGGAAAGCTTAGGAAGTCATTTGCTGTCACATCTATGGAATTATATAGGAAAGAGTAAATCACAGGGCCAACCCATATGATAGGGAAAAGAAACAGATTCCCCTTCTGATGGTTAAAATAGAGAAGTCACAATGCAAATGGTAGTATGCACAAGGATGGGAGGGATTGTTGAGGCCATCTTTGCAAATAGTATGCCACATTTACGTAATGTAGAATAAAATCCTCTAAATAAATCGTATGCCTTCTAGGTGTGTGGAGATAAAATTTGTACATATGATAAATGATTGATTACCTATATGAGCATAGTGGGTAGTTTTGAAATTCATTGTGTAAGATATATAGGTTTTCATTTTAAGTTTTAAATAGAGTTTATAGGAAGTATTATAGATGAATTGTTAATGTGATGGTAACAACAGCACAGTTGAATTTGGTATTCTGATTATAAATAAAACCAAAGAAATATTATACAGTTATTTCATTTTAGAAAACTATAATTAAATGTGGATATATGGTAAAGAAAAAAAGGGTAATGGAATAATGTTAAAACAAACAGGGAATAAACATCCCACAGGAATCTAACTGGGCAACTATTTAAACCTTCACTGTTGTCAAATCTCTCACCCTCCCACTTTCCTTCTCACTTTTAGCAGGTGACTTTGCCTTCTGCTTCAGAAAAAAATAAAAACTATCAGACTGGATTTCCTTTAATTTTCTACTAACAGATGTACATACCTACATGTACTTTCATTCCCTCTTTATTTCTTCCTCCTGTTGAAGAATATTTCATCCTCTTGTCTAAGTATAACCCTTCCCTATGTCCTCTGGATCTTGGTCCTTCCCACCTCTTTAGGAACCTAGTGCTATTGATTCTCTCTTGTTTTTCTTATATCTTCAACTTCTGTTTCTCTCTCCTGACTCTAACTTTGTTTTAAATGTATTCAAATTGCTCAACTTTTTTAGTAATGAAACATCAAAACCTGCCTTTACTGTGCTCTGCCCTCCAGTGGTGAATTCAGCTTGCCTCCCAGAACTGAACCAGTTATTTCCATTGCCTTTCCACTCAGTATTCTTTTATATTTTTAATGATTTTACTTATTTATTTCTTTGAGAGAAAGCACGTGCACGTGCCATGTGCAAGTGGGGAAGGGCAGAGGGAGAAAGAATCTCAAGCTGACTCCATGCTGAGATGGAGCCTGATGGGGGGCTTGATCTCATGACCCTGAGGTCATGACCTGGGCCAAAATCAGAGTCGGCCCCTTAACCTACTGAGCCACCCAGGCACCCCTCCACTCAACATTCTTAAAGTTATTCCAGTCTAGCTTCTATTCCATCATCCCTCCAGATTTGCTCTCACTAAGGTCCCTAAAAACCTTGACAATCTCCATTGTTACTAGATCCAAATGACAGTTTTCATTATTCACTTTACTTTGAAAACAACTTTCAGCATTAAGTCTTTCTTGAAACTTTCTTCTTGAGGTTCATGACACCCTCTCCTGCAAAGACACTTGGCAGTCTTCTTTACCAGTTCATTTCTTTGTTTATTCTTTAAATGTTGTATTCTGCTCAGTTCCATCTTAGTCCCTCTTTTTCTTTCTATTTCTTTTTGTTTTTAATTGATTCATTTTCATTTACAACAGTAACACCCAAATGTATACCTTCTGCCTCTGGTTTTTCTTTGCTCTCCTAGTCTGTATAGCTAGATCTTTACCTGGATAATGTCAAGACATCTAGAACAAATACATAAAAAACTGATACATCCCTGTTGCAAACTAACATCCACAACAATAGTAACATTTCTATTATTCCTTACCCCAATAAATAGCACCACCATACATACAGTTTTACAAAGGAGAAAAATTGTACTATCACATCTCAGAATCATCCATCAGTCCTATTGATCTTAATTCCCATAATCCCTTTCCAGTCTCTAGTCTCTTAACTGATCTTTCAAGTTCAGTTTTGCTCTCTTCCAATCTGTTGATCAAACATTGCAAATGTATATCTAATTATGACATTCCCCTATTTAAAAACTCTTCATTTAAAATAAAAGTTAAATTTTAAAATAGAAAAAAAAAAAAAACTCTTCAGTGTGTTTCTGTTACCTTTTGGGTACATACATATACAGGATAAATAAGACCTTGTGTGATTTGGTGTTCTTGGGATGTGGTTTCACCAAACAAGGAGAAGTTGTTCTGTTTGTATTTTTTTAAATAACAACTTTATTTAGATATAATTTATATATCCTTCAATTCACTCATTCAAATATAAGATTCACAGGTTTTAGTATACTTGCAGAGTTGCACAACCATCACTACATTCAACATCAGAATATTTTCTTCACCCTCAAAAGAAATGTCATACCTATTGGCAGTCACCTTTTTCTTCCAGTCTTTCAACTCACCCTAGCCTTAGGCAACCCTGATCTACTTTCTGTCCCTATAGATTTGCCTCTTCTGGAAATTTCATATAAATGGAATCATACAGTACAATAGGTGGTCTTTTGTGCCTGGATTCTTTCAGTTAATGTTTTCAAAAGTTCATCTATGTTGTTGCATATGTCAGTATTGTATTCCTTTTTATTGCTAAATAGTATTTCATTCTCCATATATACCATATTTTCTTTATCCATTCATTTATTTTTATTTTTTATTTAAATTCAATTAGCCAACATATTTACATCATTAGTTTCAGATGTAATTTTCAATAATTCGTCAGTTGTGTATAACACACAGTGCTCATCCCATCATGTGCCCTCCTTAATGCTCATCATCCAGCTACCCCATCCCCCAACCCACCTCCCCTTCAGCAACCCTCAGTTTGTTTCCCAGAGTTAAGAGTCTCTCATGGTTTGTCTCCCTCTCTGATTTTTTCTATTCAGTTTTCCCTCCCTTCCTTTATGGTCCTCTGCACTATTTCTTATGTTCTGCACACGAGAGAAACCATGTGATAATTGTCTTTCTCTGACTTAATTCAACAAGTGTAACACCCCTCCAGTTCCATCCATGTAAATGGTAGGTATTCATCCTTTCTGATGCTGAGTAGTATTCCATTGTGTATATATACCATATCTTCTTGTCCATTCATATGTCGAAGAACATCTCAGCTCCTTCCACAGTTTGGCTCTTATGGACATTGCTGCTACGAACATTGGGGTGCAAGTGCCCATTCGTTTCACTATGTCTGTGTTATCTTTGGGGTAAATACCCAGTAGTGCTAGGTCAATTGCTAGGCCATAAAATAGCTCTATTTTTAACTTCTTAAGGAACCTTCATACTGTTTGCCAGAGTAGTTGTACCAGCTGGCTTTCCCACCAACAGTGCAAAAGGGTTATCCTTTTTCTACATCCTCACCAACATTTGTTATTTCTTGCTCTGTTAATTTTAGCCATTATCACCGGTGCAAAGTGGTATCTCATTGTGGTTTTGATTTCAGATTTCCCTGATGGCAAGTAATGTAGAGCATTTTCATATGTCGGCTGTTTATGTTTCTTCTTTGGAGAAATGTCTGTTCATATCTTCTGCCCATTTCTTGAGGGGATTGTTTTTTGGGTGTTGAATTTGATAAATTCTTTAAAATCTTACATACTGGCCCTTTATCTGGTATGTCATTTGCAAATACCTTCTCCCATTCTGTAGGTTGCCTTTTAGTTTTGTTCACTATTTTCTTTGTTGTGCGGAAGCTTTTTATCTCAGTAAAATCCCAATAGCTCATTTTTGCTTTTGTTTTGCTTGCCTTTAGAGACATGTCTTGCAAGAAGTTCCTGTGGCTGAGGTCAAAAGGTTTCTGCCTGTGTTCTCCTCTATGACTTTGATGGATTCCTATCTCACATTTAGGTCTTTCATCCATTTTGAGTTTATCTTTGTGTATGGTGTAAGAGAATGGTCCAGTTTTCATTCTTCTGCATGTGGCTGTCCAGTTTTCCCAATGGCATTTATTTTTTTTCCATTGGATATTCTTTCCTACTTGTAAAAGATTAGTTGAACATAGACTTGAGAGTCCATTTCTGGGTTCTCTATTCTGTTCCACTGATCTATGATCTATGTGTCTATTTTTGTGCCAGTACCATGCTATCTTCATGATCACAGCTTTGTAATAGTTTGAAGTAAGACATTGTTATGCCACTAGCTTTGGTTTTCTTTTTGAACATTACTCTGGCTATTTGGGGTCTTTTCTGGTTCCATACAAATTTTAGGATTGTTTGTCCCAGCTCCTTGAAAAGTGTCGATGGTATTTGATAGGGATTGCATTGAATGTGTAGATTTCTCTGGGTAGGAAAGACATTTTTAACAATATTTATTCTTTTAATTCATGAGCATGAGGTGTTTCTCCATCTCTTTGTGTCTTCAGTTTCTTTCGTAAATGTTCTTAGTGTTTAGAATACAGACCCTTTATCTCTGGTTAGGTTTATTACTAGGTGTCTTAGGGGTTTTGGTACAATTGTAAATGGGATCAATTCCTTAATTCTCTTTCTTCAGTCTCATTTTTAGTGTATAGAAATGCAACTGATTTCTGTGCATTGATTTTGTATCCTGCCGTGATGCCAAATTGCATGTGAGTTCTATCCATTTTGGAGTGGAGTCTTTTGAGTTTTCCACATACAGTATGATGTCATCTGCAAAGAGTGAGAATTTGACTCCTTTGCCAATTCGAATGACTTCTATTTCTTGTTGTTGTCTGATTGTTGAGGCCAGGACTTCATGATGGATAATCGTTTAAATGTACTGTTGTATCCTATTGGCTAGTATCTTGGTGAGAATTCTGGCATCTGTGTTCATCAGGGATATTGATCTGTACTTCTTTTTGTTGGGATTATTGTGTGGTTTTGGGATTAAGGTAATGCTGGCCTCATACAATGAGTCCCATTCCTATTTTTTGAAATAGCTTCATAAGAATAGGTATTAGTTCTTCTTTAAATGTTTGGTAGAATTCCCCTGGGAAGCCATCTGGCCCTAGACTTTTGTTTCTTGGAAGGTTTTTGATAACTGCTTCAGTTCCCTTTCTAGTTATGAATCTATTTAGGTTTTCTGTTTTTTCCCATTTCAGTTTTGGTAATTTATAGGTTTCTAGGAATCCATCTATTTCTTCTAGAGTGCCTAATTTGGTGGCATATAGTTGCTCATAATATGTTATTAAAATCATTTGTATTTCCTTAGTATTGGTTGTGATCTCTCCTCTTTCATTCGTGATTTTTTTCGAGTCTTTTTTCTTTTTGATAAGTTTGGCTAGGGGTTTACTTAT
The DNA here is from genome assembly GCF_048418805.1 of Vulpes vulpes. Taxonomy (NCBI): domain Eukaryota; kingdom Metazoa; phylum Chordata; class Mammalia; order Carnivora; family Canidae; genus Vulpes; species Vulpes vulpes. Next base: position 70,132,287 of record NC_132783.1, on the reverse strand, counting down.
TTTTTTAATTCTGTCAAAGAACCAGCTCCTAGCTTTGTTGATCTGTTCTACTGTTTTTCTGGTTTCTGTTTCATTGAGTTCTGCTCTATTCTTTATTATTTCTTTTCTGCTTGGTGTAGGCTTAATTTGTTGTTTTTTCTCCAGCTTCTTTAGGTGTAAGGTTAGCTTGTATATTTGAGATTTTTCTGATTTTTTTGAGAGAGACTTGTATTAAAATGTACTTCCTTCTTAGGACTGCCTTTGCTATATCTCAAAGGTTTTGAACATTTGTGCTTTCCTTTTCATTAGTTTGCATAAATTTTTAAAATTCTTTAATTTCCTGGTTGACCTCTTCCTTGTTTAGTAGAATGCTCTTTAACCTCTAGGTTTGAGTTCCTTCCATATTTCCTCTTATGATTGAATTCAATTTTCAGAGCATGGTGGTCTGAATATATGCAATGAATAATCCCAGCCTTTTGGTATCAGTTGAGACCTGATTTGTGAACAAGTATGTGATCTATTTTGGAGAAAGTTCTATGTGTAGTTGAGAAGAATGTGTATACTGTTGCATTAGGGTGGAATGTTCTGTATATATCCATATAGTCCATGATGATAAATGGTTCTCCACCCCCTTGCTTTCAATTTGGAGATGTCTTTAGGTCTATAATGATTCTCTTATGATGGCATAAGGATGGGTCTTGCTTTTTTATCCATTCTGATACCCTCTGTCTTTTGATTGGAGCATTCAGTCCATTTACATTCAGAGTACCTATTGAAAGATGTGAATTTAGTGCCATTGTATTACCTGTAATATCACTGTTTCTGTAGATTGTTTCTTTCTGGTCTATGTTATTTTTTGGCTCCCTCTTTGCTTACAGGATCCCCCTTAATATCTCTTGCAGGGCTAACTTAGTAGTCACATACTCTTTCAGTTTATGTCTGTCCTGGAAGCTTTTTTTCTCCTTCCAAGATTCTGAGTGACAATCTTGCTGGATAAAGTATTCTTGGCTGCATGCTTTACCCAGTGTGTGTGTGTGTATGCTGCATATATCATGCCAGCCCTTTCTGGCCTGCCAGCTCTCTGTGGATAGGTCTGCTGTTGGTCTAATATGTCTCCTCTGTGTTAGGAATCTTTCATCTTGAGCTGCTTTCAGGATTTTCTCATTATCCCTGAAATTTGCTGGCTTCACTGTTACATGTTGGAGTATTGATTGGTTTTTGTTGATTTTGGGAGGGGTAGGGGTCCTCTCTATCTCTTGGATATGAATGCCTGTTTCCTTTCCCAGATTAAGGAAATTCTCAGTTATGATTTGCTCAAATATACTTTCCAGCCTTCTCTTTCTCTACTTCCCTCCCTCCCCCTCTCTCCACCCTCAGGCACTACAATAATTCTGATGTGGGTTCTTTTCATGGCATCACTGATATCTCAAAGCCTCTCCTCATGGGCTGTTAGTTGTTGTTGTTTTTTTCTCTTTTCCACAGGTTCCTTCCTTTCTATCAACTTGTCTTCTATGTCATTTTTTCTCTCTTCTGCCTCATTTATCCTAGCCGTTAGAGTGTCCCATTTAGATTGCACCTCAGTTAGAGTATTTTTAATTTTGCCCTGATTAGATCTCATTTCTCCAGTAAGTGATTCTCTAGAGTCTTTTGTGCTTTTTTCAAGCCCAGCTAGTAACTTTCTAATTGTTATCCTGAATTCCATCTTTGACATTTTACTTAAATCCATATCAGGAGGAGGAGGGCAAGATGGCAGAGGAGTAGGTGCCTCAACTCACCTGGGCCCACCAACTTACCTAGATTACTTTCAAGTCATCCTGAAAACCTACGAATTCGATCTGAGATTTAAAGAGAGAACAGCTGGAATGCTACAGAGAGAAGGGTTTTCACTTCTAGCAAGGTAGGAAGGTAGGGGAAAAAAATTAAAAAGAATCAAGTCAGGGAGGGCCCACGTGTCGTGCCTGGCTAAGGCGGGCTGGCGAAAGCTTCCCAGGACAGGAAAGCCCAGTCCCAGAAAAGCAGGAACTTGAAAAAAAGCTGCACCAGATTCTTCCTGGATGGAAAGGCGCTTAGCCGGGAAATCAAGCAGAATCGTAGGAGGGGCAGTGGAGCCTCCAGTCACTAATAGAGGAAGGGCACCCAGGTGAAAGCACGCCACAGACTGTGAGCCAATCTCTGTGAGCCAATCCAGCCAAAGGGCTGGAGCACACCTGGCAGGGCCTTGGGGATAAACCGGTGGGTCAGTGGGGGCTCCACGCCACAGATTGTGGGCCAATCTCATTAAAGGGCTGGAGCACACCTGGCACGGCCTTGGGGATATACCGGTGGGTCAGGTGGGGGCTCCAGATGAAGGGGTCTGCACCCTGCTGCCTTTGGGAGCCCCGGCCCCAGAGCGTGATTCCAGCTGGACAGGTCCCAGATCCCAGGATTCTGGGTGGACAAAGCTAGCGATCCTGTACTCCCCCCAGGACAGAAGGAGGCAGGGAGGGCACAGGACAGCGAGGACTCACCTGTGCAGATCAGCACACCCACGCCACCCCGGGACCATCTAGGCCAGTGCACACTCAGAGACTGCAGTAGTTACTGGGGGAGCTGACTCCAGGGCTGGAGATCTGGCCACCACCAGTGTTGTTGTTCCTCCTTGTGTCACCTTATGCCTGGGAGAGACAGGGCCACCAAGGAACAGAGGATTCATGGGGTAATAAACAGCTCCCACTGAGCCTGGCACCCAGTGGGGGCGGGGCAGCTCCCCCAGGTACACATACCTGAGAGTCAGCACAGCAGGCCCCTCCCCCAGAAGACCAGCTGGAAGGAAAGGGGAAGAGCATGTTCTTGACCAAGCAGCCCTGGAAAGCTCCAGAGGAAGTCGAGGGATTTACAGTATACAGAACCAGAGGGCACCCCTCCTTTTTTTTTTTCTTCCTTTTTCCAGTACAACTCGGTCTTATATCAGACTGATAATTTCCATTTTTTTCTCTTTTCCAACATTAACTACAACATTTTACCACCTCTTCATTTTTAAGATTCTTCCTTTTTGACTTTCATATTTCTACAATTACAGGTATATTTTAGATATATTTTGCAATTCTAGATTCCCTTCAAAATAATCAACTTAATTTTGGGAGATATACAAGATCTGTTTTTTTTGTTTTGTGTTTTTTGTTTTCTCTGCCTCATTTTGTTCTACAAGGGCAGAAGTTAATACCTTCTAAAACATGATCAGCATGCACCCAGACCAAGTGGTGTACAGTGCTGTTTCATTCTGTGAGATTCCTCATTCCCATTCTGCCCCTCTCTTTTATCTCATTTATGTTTTGGTGGTCAATGTTGGGGCCCTCTACAAGTATTTCTGGTTTATATAAATTTGGGACTGAGCATTTTCTAACATACAGAACTTAATATACTCAGAAACAATAGAATCACCCTCTAGAACCCTTCAGGTAGACTACATTCTCCCTCCACTACAAATTCATCACCACCACCATCTCCCAGCAACCCCCTTTGGTTTCTTCTCCTTGTTTGTTTCTTTTTTCTTTTCTTTCTTTTTTTTCTCTCTTCTTCTTTAGGATTCCTGGCCTTTTATTTTTTACCACTTTGTTTCAAAATTTGTTTTTCACTTTAATGGTCCTTTTGTTTTATTTTGTTCTGATCTTTGTTTTCAATTTCTGGTCTCTGACCTCAGCAGAATTATCTAAAGTGAAATTTACTTAGGTCGTGGTTGATATTCTTGACACAGGCCGCTCATACAGCCACTCTGCACTGAGCAAAATGACTAGAAAGAAAAATTCACCACAGAAGAAAGAATCAGAAACAGTACTCTGCCACAGAGGTACAGAATTTGATTTACAATTCGATGTCACAAAGCCAATTCAGAAGCACAATTATAAAGCTACTGGGGGCTCTGGAAAAAGCATAAAGGATTCAAGAGACTTCGCGACTGCAGAAGTTAGATCTAATCAGGCTGAAATTAAAAATCAGTTAAATGAGATGCAATCCAAACTAGGATTAGTCCTAGCTTGGTCCTAACGACGAGGGTTAATGAGGTAGAAGAGAGTGAGTGACATAGAAGACTAGTTGATGACAAGGAAGGAAGCTGAGGAGAAAAGAGAAAAACAATTAAAAGATCATGAGGAAAGGTTAAGGGAAATAAATGACAGCCTCAGAAGGAAAATTTTATATATAATTGTGGAGTTCCAGAGGGTGCCAAGAGGTACAGTGGCCAGAAAGCATATTTGAACATAATCATAGCTGAGAACTTCCCTAATTTAGTCAGGGAAACAGGCATTCAGATACAGGAGATAGAGAGGTCCCCCCCTAAAATCAATAAAAACCGTTCAACACCTTGACATTTAATAGTGAAACTTGCAAATTCCAAAGATAAAGAGAAAATCCTTGAAGCAGCAAGAGACAAGAGATCTCTAACTTATATGGGGAGAAATATTAGATTAACAGCAGACCTCTGCACAGAGACCTGGCAGGCCAGAAAGGACTGGCACGATATATTCAGGGTCCTAAATGAGAAGAACATGCGGCCAAGAATACTTTATCCAGCAGGCTCTCATTCAGAGTAGGAGGAGAGAGAAAGAGCTTCCAAGATAAGCAGAAACTGAAAGAATATGTGACCACCAAACCAGCCCAAAGAAATAATCCACAACAACAGGGACTATTACGATGACACTAAATTCATATCTTTCAGTAGTAACTCTGAACATGAATGGGCTAAACGATCCCATCAAAAGATGCAGGGTATTGGACTGGATAAAAAAGCAAGACCAATCTATTTGCTGTCTACAGGAGATTCATTTGAGACCTAAGGATACCTCCAGCCCGAAAATGAAAGGTTGGAGAACCATTTACCATTCAAATGGTCCTCAAAAAAAAGCAGGGGTAGAATCCTCATATCAGATAAATTAAAGTTTATCCTAAAGACTGTAGTAAGAGGTGAAGAGCGACACTATATCATACTTAAAGGATCTATCCAACAAGAGGACCTAACAATCATGAATATTTATGCGCCTAATATGGGAGCTGCCAAGTATATCAATCAATTAATAACCAAAGTAAAGACAAACTTACATAATAATACACTAATACTGGGAGACTTCAACACGGCGCTTTCTGCAAATGACAGATCCTCTGAGCACAACATCTCCAAAGAAACAAGAGCTTTAAATGATACACTGGACCAGATGGATTTCACAGATATATACAGAACTTTACATCCAAATGCACTGAATGCACATTCTTCTCCAGTGCACATGGAACTTTCTCCAGAATAGACCACATACTGGGTCACAAATCAGTTCTCAATTGATACCAAAAGATTGGGATTGTCCCCTGCATATTTTCAGACCATAATGCTTTGAAACTTGAACTCAATCACAAGAAGAAATTTGGAAGAAACTCAAACACGTGGCGGTTAAAGACCATCCTGCTAAAAGATGAAAGGGTCAACCAGGAAATTAGAGAAGAATTAAAAAGTTTCATGGAGACTAATGAGAATGAAGATACAACCATTCAAAATCTTTGGGATACAGTGAAAGCAGTCCTGAGAGGGAAATACATCGCAATACAAGCATCCCTCAAAAAACTGGAAAAAATTCAGATACACAAGCTAACATCGCACCTAAAGGAACTGAAGAAAGAACAAATAAAACCTACACCCAACAGAAGAAGAGAGTTAATAAATATTTGAGCAGAACTCGAGATAGAGACCAGAAGAACTGTAGAACAGATCAACAAAACCAGGAGTTGGTTTTTTGAAATAGTTAATAAGATAGATAAACCATTAGCCAGCCTTATTAAAAACAAGAGAAAAGACTCAAATTAATAAAATCACAAATGAAAAAGGAGAGATCACAACCAAAACCAAGGAAATACAAACAATTTTAAAAACATATTGTGAGCCACTATACGCCAATAAATTAGACAATCTAGAAGAAATGGACACATTTCTGGAAAACCACATATTACCAAAGCTGAAGCAGGAAGAAATAGAAACCTGAATGGGCCAATAACCAGGGAGGAAATGAAGAAGTCATCAAAAGCCTCTCAAGCACAAAAGTCCAGGGCCCAATAGCTTCCCAGGGGAATTCTATCAAACGTTTAAGAGAGAAACAAGGACCTATTCTACTAAAGCTGTTCTGAAGGACAGAAAGGGACGGAATATTTCCAAACTCCATTTTATGAGGTCAGCATCACCTTAATTCCAAAACCAAAGACCCCACCAAAAAAGGAGAAGTATAGACCAATATCCCTTATGAATACAGATGCAAAAAATCTCAACAAGATACTTGTCAGTAGGATTAAGAAGATTATTCACCATGACCAAGTGGAATTTATCCCTGGGATGCAAGGCTGGTTCAACACTCATAAAACAATCAACATGATAGATCATATCAACAAGAGAAAAAACAAGAACCATATGATCCTCTCAATAGATGCAGAGAAAGCATTTGACAAAATACAGCATCCATTCCTGATAAAAGATCTTCAGAGTGTAGGGATAGAGGGAACATTCCTCAGTATCTTAAAAGCCATCTATGTAAAGCCCACAGCAAATATCATTCTCAATGGGGAAACATTGGGAGCCTTTCCCCTAAGATCAGGAACATGACAGGGATGTCCACTCTCACCACTGCTATCCAACATATACTAGAGGTCCTAGCCTCAGCAATCAGGCAACAAAAAGAAATAAAAGCATTCAAATGGGCAAAGAAGAAGTCAAACTCTCCCTCTTTGCAGATGACATGATACTGTATATAGAAAACCCAAAACACTCCATCCCAAGATTGCTAAAACTCATACAGCAATTCAGCAATGTGGCAGGATACAAAATCAATGCCCTGAAATCACTGACATTTCTATACACTAACAATGAAACTGAAGAAAGAGAAATTAAGGAATCATTCCCATTTACAATTGCACTCAAAAGCATAAGATATCTAGGAATAAACCTAACCAAAAAGGTAAAGGATCTATACCCTAAAAACTATAGAATACTTCTGAAAGAAATTGAGGAGTACACAAAGAGATGGAAAAATATTCCATGCTCATGGGTTGGGAGAATTAATAGTGTGAAAATGTCAATGCTACCCAGGGAAATTTACACATTTAATGCAAACTCTATCAAAATACCATGTATTTTCTTCAGAGAGTTGGAACAAATCATCCTGTGATTTGTGTGGAATCAGAAAAGACCTGGAATAGCCAGGGGAATATTGAAAAAAACAGAGCCTGGTGCATTACAATGCTGGATTTCAAGTTGTACTACAAAGCTGTGATCATCAAGACAGTACGGTACAGGCACAGAAGCAGACACATAAATATGGAACAGAATAGAGAACCTTGAAATGGGCGCTCAAGTCAATGGTCAACTAATACTCGACAAAGCAGGAAAGACTATCCACTAGAAAAAGGGCAGTCTCTTCAATAATTGGTGCTTGGAAAATTGGACAGCCATGTGCAGAAGAATGAAACTAGACCATTCTCTTATACCATACACAAAGATAAACTCAAAACACAGGCAACACCCTTTTTGAACTTGGCCACAGCAACTTCTTCCAAGATACATCTATCAAGGCAAGGGAAACAAAAGCAAAAATGAACCATTGGGACTTAATCAAGATAAAAATCTTCTGCACAGCAAAAGAAACAGTCAACAAAACTAAAAAACACACAGAATGGGAGAAGATATTTGCAAATGACATCTCAGATAAAGGGCTAGTATCCAAGATCTATAAAGAACTTATTAAACTCAACAGCAAAGAAACAATCCAATCATGAAATGGGCAAAAGATATGAACAGAAATTTCACCAAAGAAGACATACACATGGCCAACAAGCACATGAGAATATGCCCCGCATCACTTGCCATCTGGGAAATACAAATCAAAACCACGAGATACGACCTCACGCCAGTGAGAAGGTGAAAATTAACAAGACAGGAAACAACAAATGTTGGAGAGGATGTGGAGAAAGGGAAACCCTCTTGCACTGTTGGTGGGAATGTGAACTGGTGCAGCCACTCTGGAAAACTGTGTGGAGGTTCCTCAAAGAGTTAAAAATAGATCTGCCCTACGATCCAGCAATTGCACTGCTGGGGATTTACCCCAAAGATACAGATGCAGTGAAACGGCAGGACCTCTCACCCCAATGTTTATAGCAGCAATGTCCACAATAGCCATACTGTAGAAGGAGCCTCACTGTCCATCAAAAGATGAATGGATAAAGAAGATGTGGTCTATGTATACAATGGAATATTACTCAGCCATTAGAAGCGATAAATACCCACCATTTGCTTCGACGTGGATGGAACTAGAGGGTATTATGCTGAGTGAAATAAGTCAATCGGAGAAGGACAAACATTATATGGTCTCATTCATTTGGGGAATATAAAAAAATAGTGAATGGGAATAAAGGGGAAAGGAGAAAAAATGAGTGGGAAATATCAGAAAGGGAGACAGAGCATGAGAGACTTCTAACTCTGGGAAACCAACAAGGGATGGTAGAAAGGGAGGTGGGTGGGGGGTGGGGGTGCCTGGGTGACAGGCACTGAGGGGGGCATTTGACAGGATGAGCACTGGGTGTTATGCTATATGTTGGCAAATTGAACTCCAATAAAAAATATACAAAAAAATCTGTATCAATTAGATCTGCAGCAAAAGATGTGGTATATATATACAATGGAATATTACTCAGCCGTTAGAAATGATGAATACCCACCATTTGCTTCATCGTGGATGGAACTAGAGGGTATTATGCAGGGTGAAGTAAATCAATCAGAGAAAGACAAATATTGTATGGTCTCATTCATTTGGGGAATTTAAAAATGGTGAAAGGAAATAAAGGGGAAAGGAGAGAAAATGAGTGGGAAATACTAGAGAGGATGAAAGACTTCTAACTCTGGGAAATGAACAAGGGGTAGTGGAAAGGGAGGTGGGCAGGGGGATCGGGTGGCTGGGTGACAGGAACTGAGGGGGGCACTTGATGGGATGAACACTGGGTGTTATGCTATATGTTGGCAATCAAACTCCAATAAAAAAATATACAAAAAAATCGTATCAATTAGATCTGCAGCAGATAGTATTACCTCTCATTTTTTCTTTTGTTGTGATTTCCTCCTTCTTGTCATTTTGTCCAGAGAAGTGTGGATGAACAAGTGAACAGATTAAAAAATATCAACCACAACCCAAGGAAAATACACACTAGACAAATCCAATGAGGTCAGAAAGCAAAACTGAAAAACAAAGAAAAAGCAAAAGAAAAAAGAGGGAGGAAAAGAGAATATAATCTCACAGGGTGGACAAAACACAGTGATCCACTTGTTCCTAAATGTGTATTGGTTTGTGTGCTTGAAGACAATATTTCCCAAAATTGGAAAGCAAAACCTATATATATACAAAAATAAAATTGAACAGAATGAAAGGAAGCCAAAAATGAAGTATCTATGAAGTGTAAGTATAAAAAAAGAAAGTTAAAAAAAGATTTAAAAAACAGTTTTTAAAATAAGAAACTATTTGAAAAGGAAAAAATGGAAAATTTTTAATTGAGAGATAAACAAATCATGAGAAAAAAGCTTCATTCTATATATTCATTCTATAACTGCTTTTCTCCTAGTGCTAGAGTTTTACAGTCTTGTGGCAATTGTAAATTTGCTGTGCACCTGTTCTTTCCAGTTGATCTTCTGGGGGAGGGGCCTGCTGCCTGGTTTCTCAGATGTCTTTGCCTGGTTGGAGTTGCACAACCCCTTGCCAGGAGGTGTGGCTCAGCGTAAGCTGATCCTGTGTGTTTTTGTTTCCTGAAGGTTTTCCTTGCCTCTTTAGAGAATCCAAACAAAAATGGCTGCACCTTGTCTCCAGCCTGGCTCCTCAGCAAACCCTCAGGGACAAAAGGTCCTCATTTTTAACTGGGGCTGTATGTGCCCACACTGATCCTCCCCTGGGAAGTCAGAGTATCCCACCCCATGGCACTATGTAGGGTGCTGGCACTGAGGCCACCTGTCAGGATCCTGTGTTAACCCTCTCCCTGTGGGGAGGTGGAGGGTGCCTGCATTCCAGTCCTTTGCAGATTCCCAGGGTAGAGATAGTCCCCTGATCGTCCTGCTGGGCTTGAAGTCTATGGCTAACCCAAGTTGAGAGTCTCCCCTGGATTTGCTGATCCTAACCAGTATCACTGCTCCACTGCTTGGGAACTCCACCATCTCAGGAACCCCTGTTAATTCTGTGACTCCAAGGGTCCTGAGACCACACTGTCCTTCACCACCACCCCCCCCGCCCCCCCCCCCCCCCCCCCCCGAATTCTTCCCATTTCACCACCAGAGCACCAGGGATGTCTCTCACTAAAGCAACTTTCTCAAGGTTTCAATTTTGCCTTCCTGGGCTATATAAAGCTTAGAGAGGCTCTCCCCTCCATTTATTTTCCCCTATTTTCTCTCAGATTCTCTTCCCCACACCTCCTACCTTGCAAAAAGTGGTTGCTTTTTTACTTGTAAAGTTCCAGAGACTCTTTTCTTATATCCCAAGGTGAATTCATGGGTGCTCAGAATACTTTGATAGTTCTTTAAATAAATTGAAGGGGCTAGATGAAATGAGGTCTCCCACTCTTCTGCCATCTTGCTGAAAGTCCCTATCCATTCATTTATTGATAGACATTGGGTTTGTTTTCACTTTCTGGCTATTATTGATGCTTTTATGAACATGCATGCACAAGTTTTTACATGTGAATATGTTTTTATTTCCTTTGGGTAGATTTCTAAGTTTGAAATTGATGGGTCTTATGTTTTAAGTTTAGCTTTTTAAGAAACTGCTGTAGTGTTTTCCCAAAGTTCCTGCACCATTTTACATTCCTGCCAGTGATGTATGAGGGTTCTAATTTCTTCACATCCTTGTGCAGCCTTTGTCACTGCCTTTTTTTTTTAAACCATAGCCATCCTAATGGATGTGAAGTAGTATCTATGAGATACTATGTAGTAGTATCTATGAGATACTTTTACTTTTACATAGTAAAAGATACTATGCTTTTGATTTACATTTTCCTAATGGCTAATGATGTTAAGCGTCTTTTCATGTGCTTATTGATCTTATTTGTATATCCTCTTTGGAGAAATGTTTTTTCCAACCCTTTGCCTATTTTTAAATTGGGTTGTCTTTTTACTAATGAGTTTTATACAAATCCCTAATCAGATATATGATTTGCAAATATTTTCTCCCATTCTTTTACTTTATTGACAGTTCCTTTGAAGTTTTCATTTTGAAATCTAATTTATTTTTCATTTTCTTTTGTTACCTATGCCATTGGTGTTATAGCTGAGAAACATTGCCTACCCAAAGGAATGAAAATCTACTCCTATTTTTCTTCTAAAGATTGTATAGTTTTAGTTCTTACATTGGGCTATGTGATGCATTTTAAGTTTATTTTGAGGGTGTGGTTTGAGGAAGGCAACAAACTTAATTCTTTTGCATATGGATATCTAGTTGTCCCAGCACCATTTGTTGAAAAGGCCATTCTTTCAAGACCTCATCAAATGGTCTTGACACCCTTGTTGAAAATAAGTGGACTATAAATGTGAGAATTTATTTCTGGATTTTCAATTCTGTGTTTTTAATTCATATTATGTCTTTATGCCAGTATCACATTTTAAAAAAATTTAACCTTTATTGAGGCATAATTGACCTATAAAATTATTAGATATTTAAAGTGTACATCATGGTGATTTAATATGCATAGACATTTAAAAGGATTCTGACCAGCTAGTTAATTAACATATCCATTACCTCACATATTTATCTTTTACTTGTGTGAGAACATTTAAATTCTACTCTCTTAGCAAATCTCAGTTATATACTACAATGTTATTAACTCTAGTCACCTTATTTTACATTAGATCCTCAGGACTTTATTCATCTTGTTGTTGGAAGTTTGTACCTTTTTACTCACTTTACCCTATTTCCCCACCTCCCAGACCTTAGCAACCACTTTTTTACTCTGTTTCTATGAGTTTGATTTTTTTTTTTTTTTTTTTTTTGAGATTCCACACATGAGTGATGCCATGAAGTACTTGTCTTTCTTTGTCTGGCTTATTTTATGTAGCATAATGCCCTTAAGGTGCATCCTTGTTGTTTCAAATGGCAGGATTTTTTTCTTTCTCATGAATGAATAATAATTCCATTGTATATATGTACACCATATCTTTATCCATTCATCTATTGGTGGCCATTTAGGTTGTTTCCATATTTTGGCTATAGTGAATAATGCTGCAGGGAATATGGAGACGCAGATATCTCTACGATATTTTGTTTTTGTTTCCTTGAACATATACCCAGAAGTAGAGTTGCTGGATCATATGGTAGTTGTTTTTTAATTTTTTGAGTAATCTCCATATTGTTTTGCATAGTAGCTGTACCCAATTTATATTTTCTATTAAATTTTATGAGTACCATATATATTTTGGATATTAACCCCTCATCAAATGTATGATTTGCAGATTTTTTTTTTTTAGAACCACAATGTCTATTAATGTAGCCTTGGAGTAAGCTTTGAAATCAGAAATCTTAACAGCTCTAACTTTATTCTTCTTTTATTTAAGATTGTTTTGGCTAATTTTGGATCATCTTTAAATTTACACATGCATTTTAGAATTGTTGTAATTCTCAATTCCTGCCAAAAAATGCCAATTAGGATTTTAGTGGGGATCATACTGGATCAATTTGTGTTCCTGTTATTTTTGTTCTCGTAACTTCCTTTATATAGTAGTTAACATATTGTTTAATTATCTGAGAAAGGTTATGATTAAAGTATGAGATGATAAATGAGAATGAGGGACGCCTGGGTGGCTCAGCAGTTAAACATCTGCCTTCAGCTCAGGGTGTGATCCTGGAGTCCGGGGATCGAGTCCCACATCAGGTTCCCTGCATGGAACCTACTTCTCCCTCTGCCTGTGTCTCTGCCTCTCTTTCTCTGTGTCTCTCATGAATAAATAAATAAAAATTTTTAAAAAATTAAAATGATGTGAATATAGATTTGCTTAGACAATTCTAGGATATTAAAATTGGAAGATAAACCTTGAATTTTAATAAGGGTAATGTTAGAGTTAAATTTCTCAAATAGTTTATTTCTTTGGAAGGTGGTAAATTTGACTTTTTTAGTCATAGTGGGTTTATAAACTAATAATAGAGTTAGATAATTTTAAATTTTTTTTATTTGTTTATGATAGTCAGAGAGAGAGAGAGAGGCAGAGACACAGGCAGAGGGAGAAGCAGGCTCCATGCACCGGGAGCCCGACGTGGGATTCGATCCCGGGTCTCCAGGATCGCGCCCTGGGCCAAAGGCAGGCGCGAAACCGCTGAGCCACCCAGGGATCCCGAGTTAGATAATTTTAGAATTAATACTCTATAAAGTGTAAAAATTTCCCTCCAGGGAAGTCTGCCTTAAAACAAAAAAATCCCTTGATGTCACTGACTAGACTGAAGTTTACCAAATATATCAAATATTTAAAATACATCTAAATATTTTTCTGTTCTGCTCAACCAGTAGTAGAAGAAGTTGTGTAGGTAGAATAATTTGCCAGTTTTCTGTGCTGATTTAGTATCTTTCTATTTATTTAAAAACATTTTTTTGAGAGAGAGGGTGAACGAGCCAGGGGGAGAGGCAAAGGGAGAGGGAGAGAATCTTAAGCAGGCTCCACATCCAACCTAGAGCCTGACACAGGGCTCAGTCTCACAACCCTGAGATCATGACCTGAGCCGAAATCAAGAGTTGGACACTTAACTGACTGAGCCATCCAGGCACCCCTAGGGTTTCTTTATTTTTAATAACTTTCAGTAATTATACTATATTTATACATTGATCCCAAGATGGTGTAGATGATGAGACTCAGAAAAATGAAATCTTGCCATTTGCAACAACGTGGATGGAACTAGCGTGTATTATACTAAATGAAATAAGTCAGAGAAAGACAAATACCATGTAATCTCACTTACGTGAAATTTAAGAAAGAAAACAGATGTATAGCAGGGGGGAAAGGAAGAGAGGGAAGCAAGCCGTAAGAGACTCTTAATGATAGAGAACAAACAGGATTGATGGAGGGAAGTGGGTGGGGGATGGGATAGATCGGTGATCGGTATTATAGAGGACACTTGATGTGGTGGGCACTGGGTATTGTAAGTGATAAATCACTGAATTCTGCTCCAGAAACCAATATCTCATTGTCTGTTAGCTAAAATTGAAATTAAAAAAGAAAAAATCTTTAAAAAGAAAGATGAATTTTGAGGCACTGGGATGGCTCAGTTAGTGGAGCATACAAGTTTTGGTTTCAGGATGCTGGGTGTAGAGAGGACTTTAAAAATGAAAAAGAAATCTTAAAAAAGAAGACTCACCATTGATTTAATAACAAGGGTTATTGGAATATCTGTTACAAAAGAGGTTGAAATAGAGTAGTCCCTATAAAAGCAAGGGAGTCAAGAGAGGAAGGTTATAGGGTGACTTTAGAAAAGATAGTACAGTTTTTCCCTGCTCTCTGAAAGTAGAGTGTTTCTATGAAAGATTTGATTAAACGCTGTTTTCACTTTTTGCTTTTCTTTATAGAAGTGAAAATCCTCTTTTGATCTCTTTTGACTAGCAAAAACAGATATTAATGTAGTTCTTTTGTAAAAGTAAAGTGGCATAACACAAACTTTTGAAAAGCAGGGGTTACCTGTCTTTTGAACTGGCAACAAGAGAAAGTTTCTAATAGGTTGAAAACTGAGAAGTAGACCATATTGTGAAACAGGAGTTTATGTAAGGTGACTGGAATATACTGTATGTAGGTAGGTGGGGTATATAGTATCTTAAAGTATCAGACTTGAGAGAAGTGAGTATATCAGTAACTTGCTTTAGGACTTCCTGATTTTTGAGGTAGTGTCCTTATAGATTAACTATTGTATACATTCTTGTTTAATTTTCCAGTTTTGTATTGATTCTGAAAACAAGTCCTATGTAATTACAGGGATTTATTTTATTTATTAGTCTAAAGTAATTAAAATATAGTTCATAGAAACTTACCTGAAATATCTTTAAAACATATAATTTAAGATTTTAAATGACTTAATTTTCAGATGTTCCAGTATATTTTTTGGCAACAGCTTTAAGTTTTGACAAAGAAATACTTTTTGGAGAGAAGTACCTTTTCTTAATCACTGATTACTAGTTACTTGTGGAAAAGATTCTTCTCTTTTGGTATTGATTGCATTGTCTAAAGATTAGACTCCGTATATCTTTTTTTTCTATATAATACTGGATGGTAGTAACCTTTCAAATAACTCTTTCCTTGATTGACTTAATAAGAAAGGTGTTTTGCTAAAGATACTTGAATTTGTTTGCTCCTGACATTTTAAGTTCAACTAATATATTGAAATATGATCCAGGAAGGTTAGCACTTGCTTTTGCTTGTTTCTTGTTGTTTTGTTTTTCGTTTTTGTTTGTGTTTCATTTTGTTTGTTTTTAAGTAGGCTCCATGTCTGATGTGGGGCTTGAACTCACAACCCTGAGATTAAAGGTCAGTCACATGCCGCACTGAGAGAGCCAGCCAGGCACCCCAACTTTTGCTTGTTCAAAAGTCTTGTTCTTAGTCTGTCTTACTCCTGTCCAATTCTCCTTTCCATTTAAAAAAAAAAAAAAAAAGAAAGAAAAGTAGATTTTTTAAAAAAAATTTTGGCTACATATGTAGATATTTTCAAAGTTGGGGTATATCTTCTGATTTACAAATATCTTTGCTGCTGACCAAGACTGGGTCATGAGAATGGGCCCCAGATCAGGCTCTGCGCTCAGTAGGGAGTTAGCTTGAGATTCTCTCCATCTGCACCTCCCTCCACTTGTGCACAGACTCTCTCTCTCAGACTCTCTCTCTCTCAAAAATAAGTAAATGAATCTCTTAAAAATATATTAATATTTAAGAAGATACATTGTTGTATGCTTCAGATTCCAAAAGTGTAGAAACATATACCGTGAGAAGTCACCTTACACATAGGATGCTATATATTTTCCCTGGTGTATCCTTCCAGAGATATTTTTTATACAAATACTGCATATATTATGTTCTTTGATCATAAAACCTACTTTGAACATGATTTTGTGTCTTACTTTTTTCCCATTTAAATCATAAAGATGTCTCCACAGTTTTATACCCTGTTATTATATCATTTAACCCTTTTTACCCGATTTAACTACCTTTGATGAATCCTTTGTTTTTGCAGTCTTTTGCTATTTTTAAATAATATTACAAATTAGTAAACAGAGGCCTACCTCATTCCACCAGTATGCTAGCATATTTATGGGACAAGTTCCTAGGGGAATTGCTGGGCTTATATTCATTTATATTTTGGTAGATATTGGCAGTCTGCTTGATATATAGAGTGGTGGTTTTGAACCAGGGGCAGTTTTGCTCCAGGAAGACATTTGGCAAAGTCTGAGACACAACTTTTCATGGTTTGGGGCAGGGGCTGTGCTCCTGGTATGTTTGAGAGCTGATTGGGTTATGTGAACTGTTCAGATCCTTTGTTCATTTTCCCATAAGAGTAATCATGCCCTTTGTTCATTATATAAATTTTAAATACCTTTTCTCTGTGTCTGTCGATTTCTGCATAGCAAAAACACTATGAACATTTTTAAAAACAATGTATATAAAGGGAGTTTCTGAGTTTTGGTAGGAAATGTTTTCCCTAGTATCAGTTATTCAAGGAGTCTTCCATCTTTGTGGGGACACTTTTATCATTTCATTTTGTGCATTTTGATATTTGATGTATTTGGAATTTATTCTGGTATAAAGTTTAAATACAACTTATTTTTTCCAGTTCACTACCTAATCACACTATGGCTATTTAATAAATAATCCATATTTTTCTACTGATTTTAAGTACTATTATCACATACAAACTTCTCATGTATTTGATTCTAAAAATATTTTTAATGAACTCAATATCTTGGAGATATCTGCACTCCCAATGTTTATTGCAGCATTATTAACAATAGCCAAGATATGGAAACAACCTGTGTCATCTACAGATGAATGGATAAAGAAGATGTGGTGTGTACACACACACACACACAGACATACACACAATGGAATATTATTCAGCCACAAGAAAGAAGGAAATCCTGCTGTGCAACAGTGTGGATGAACCTGAAGGGTCCATACTAAGTGCAATAAGCCAGACAAAGAAAGACAAATGATGTGTGGTACCACTTATAAGTGAACTAAAGAAAAAAAGCTGATTTCATGGAAACAATAGAATGGTGGCTCCTAGAGGTTTAGAGGTGGGGAAAGTGGGGAGATGTAGGTCAGAGGGTACAAGATGAATAAGTTCTGAGGATCTTATATATAGCATGATGACTATAGTTAATAATATAGTACTGTATATTTGAAATTGGCTGAGAGTAGATCTTAAGCCTTCTCACCACACATGCACAAAAAATGAGTTAACTGTGAAGTGATGCATGTGTTAATTATCTTGATCTTAGTAATCATTATACAGTGTTATAGCAAATAATCATGTTGTACACTATATATAATTATATTTTTCATATATTTCAATCAAGTGGGAAAATATAAATAAAATATATTTTAGTATCTAGTAGGATGGCAAGGCTATTCCCTCAGTACTCTTATTTGGATTTTTCCTGCCTATTCTTATTTTTTTAATATAAACTTCAGAATTTGCTTATATGGTTTAAAAAAGTTGTTTTGTTATAATCACATTTTAGTTGTTGACTAAGTAGAATTGATATCTTTTATAATGTTGAATTTCCTCTCTGAGAACATTAAGTGTGTGTGTGTATGTCTTAGGAATATTTTAAAGATCTCTTTATGTAGACTTATTTAGTTTATCTCTATGTTTTATTTCTTTGTTGTTGCACTTGTAAATGGGGTCTGCCATTACATTTTCTAACTGGTTATTTGTATATATGAAAGCTTACTTCTGTATACCAATTTGTACTCAAGTTCTTATTGTTTGATTAATTTTTTAGTTGATTTTCCAATATACAATCACTATCTACAAAGATTAATATTTTTATCTCCTTCTTTCCAAATTATTATACCCTTTCTCTTGTCAGTTTATATTTGCTAGAAATTCCAGAACAATACTAGATAAATGATAAAAAAAAATTGTGGTAGAATACTTTTTCTGAAAGCTTCTTATATTTTAGAACAGATACTTCCTTATTTCCTTTTCTAAATTTGAGGCTAGCTGTTGGTGGATTGATAATGTTATAGATAATTCTTTCACATTGGAAATATTCATCACTTAAACTCCTTTTAAAGAGTTTTCATCAATAGAGGGTATACATTTTTTTAAATAATTTTATGTCAGTTTTTTCAAGTGCATTAAGCATCCATGTGTTGGATCTGTTTTCTACTTTCATAATGTTTTTTTTTTTTTAAGATTTTATTTATTTTTTCATGAGAGACACAGAGAGGCAGAGACATAGGCTGAGGGAGAAGCAGGCTCCCCGCAGAGCCTGATGCGGGATTCTATCCCCACACTGGGATCATGCCCTGAGCCAAAGGCAGATGCTCAACTGCTGAGCCACCCAGGTGTCCCAAGTATATAAATTTTTAAATGCCTTTTCAGCATCCATTGATATGATACAATACAATATTTTTCTTCTTAAATCCATTAGAATGAAATATGAGTAGATCTTCCTGTCTTTTACTATCCTTGCATTGCTGCATAAACCTCATATAGCCGAGAACTATTAGTTTTTAATATTCAGTGCTTTTTCTCACAGGTTTATCATGTTCATTCGGATAGCTATGAGACACAAAACCAGCACTATGGAAGAAGCTTAACAAAAGAAACTCTAAAGGATGGTAAGGATTAAAAAACCATACTATTACTGCACAGTTATCAAAATGTTTCTAAAGTAATTTCAATCTTAATTCTTCTTTGTTATAGTGATTCAATCCATAAGTAAACTTAAAAAAACCCTTAAATTGATAAAACCGCATTAATCATAATCCTTGGTTTGTAATCCACCAAAACCATGGATCCATGAATGCTTTCTTTTACATTTAGTTCATTTCTTATTTATTGTTATACATAAAAAAAATAATGGACATCAGTGAACCAGTAATACAGTCCAAGTCCTAAACTAGAGTTGTCTTCAAATCCTAATATGTAAATCATAGTGTATTAAAACTGTATACTGTTATGTAAGAGAACTTTAAAATGTGTATTATTGTATGTAATGTATTTTTTTATTGAAATCTCCCATGTGTGGTTTAACTGTGTATTATAAGTTTCTACAACTACATAATAAATAAATGGCTTTAGAAGCAGTTAAAATAAAGCCTGTTAACATACATGCTTCTAAAATAACCAAGCTATTACAAAAACAATAACACCTTAATAGGTTTCTGGAAATATTATTCTATTAAACGCTTATTCTTAGCTTTGCCTAAGATGGGAAAGAGTTTATGTGTAGTGTAAATAGTTTGAAGAAAAATTTTTATTTTATATATAGAAAACAAACATACACCGTGTGATCTTAACAGTATTTGCCTTGGTTTACTTAACCAACAGCAGGATAATATTCAATTGGCTCTTTATTAAAATATTTTTCAGGCTAATATGAATATATTTTTTTAAGTAATTTCTGTCCCAGAGTGGAGGAACAAGCTATTTAAGAGCAGAAATCAAATTATATATACCCATAAATTCTCAAATATAATAAAATAAGCATAAATAATCTTAAAAGATTATTAATAATCTGATAGGTTAAAACATGTAAAAATCTCAATTTTGAAGAACATATTCAACCTGGAGTAGTGTTGATCCCCAAAGAGAGCTTAACTTTGTGAAGACTGATTTAATCAACTTTATTAAGAACAAAATGATTTATTATAGTTCATTATTTGATATTTTGGCTGTTGGTAATTTTTTAAAGATTTATTTATTTATTTATTTATTTATTTATTTATTTATTTATTTATCTATCTATCTATCTATGACAGAGAGAGAGAGAGAGAGAGAGGCAGACACACAGGCAGAGGGAAAAGCAGGCTCCATGCCGGGAACCCGATGCGGGACTCGATCCCGGGACTCGATCCCAGGACTCCAGGATCGCGCCCTGGGCCAAAGGCAGGTGCCAAACCGCCCAGCCACCCAGGGATCCCTGTTGATGCTATTACAAGTGGCTGTGATTTGACTCTAGGTTTTAGATTAGCTCTTGAGTATGATTCTAACAAACAAATAACCTTATTAAAAAATCCCTCACACTAGCAAATGAAGCAAATCTTATCACATTCCTCAAGAGAATATAAAGAGAACTAAACTACCAATCTTAGTGTAATAATTTTTTAAATCTAAGTAGTTTATTTCACTTTACGTATTTAACTTTACATAAGTGTCATTTTCTAGTAAGAGAGTCCTCCACACTAGAAATTAAGTTTGAGGTCCAAGTTTCTCTGACTAGAATTTTACCTGTTCAGTTAATTGCAAGGGGTGATGGGAAAAAGTTGAAGAATTCTATCTAAAATGAATTCACTTCCCAGGTGATAGCGAGTTCATAATTTCATTATAATCCTAATATTTTCCTATTTATAGGAGTTTCCAGGTTTTTTCATAATGGATTCTGCTTAAGAAAAGATGCTGTTGCTGCCAGTATTCAGAAAGTTGAAAATATTCTGCAGTGGTTTGAAAATCAGAAGCAGCTTAACTTTTATGCAAGTTCATTACTGTTTGTTTATGAAGGTTCATCTCGGCCAACTACTACAAAATCAAATGACAGAACTTTGGTAGAAAAGTTTTTGTCCAAAGGGCAACTGTCAGGCGCAGATGTCCTGGAGTACAATAATAACTTTCATGTGTTAAATTCTACAGAGAATGGGAAAATAGATGCTTCAGTAGGCAAAAGCTTGTCCAAGATGTATGCTCGTCACAGAAAAATGTGTTCAAAAAAGCATCACAGTCAGACTTCATTGGAAGTTGAAAATATAGAGCAAGACAATGGGTGGAAAAGCATGTCACAGGAACATTTAAATGGAAATGTACTTTCCCAACTGGAAAAAGTTTTCTATCATCTTCCCACTGGTTGCCAAGAGATTTCAGAAGCAGAAGTGCGAATGATAGATTTTGCTCATGTGTTCCCTAGCAACACAATAGATGAGGGATATGTTTATGGGCTGAAGCATTTAATTACTGTGCTGCAAAGTATTTTAGACAATTGAATCCTTTGCTGCAGTCTTTTAAGGGATGGGGCAATCATAAGAGCAGCAGTCGATATCTCTGCACTTGTAAAGCTATGTAAAAAATTTGTATTGTGAGTCTACATTTTGTCTTTATACTTTTGGTAGAAGGGTTATCTTTTTTATAATCTTACTCAGGAAAACTAATTATTTGTTCATTAGAAAACTATGAAGAATAAAGAAACTTAGGAATGTTAAGCAGGGAATGTGGTGGTACATGGCTTAAACATCTGTTTGGCTCAAGCAAAATGCAAACCATTATTCAGTCATTAAGAGTTTATTTAGCTTTCTGTAGCCAATTTGTCATGAAATCTCTATCCACCCAACCTTGACAATGAGCCATATCTAAACTCATTAAATTATTTGAAGACTTTAAAAAAATCTAGAGAGCACAGATTGATGTCCTTAGTGTTACTATGTATGAAGTTATTAAAACTGGAGAAAATTCTACTTCAGAACAGTTAAGTACTGTTTAGGTTTTATATTAAAAGTTCAGACCAGCATATCAAAAGGTGCTTCTTAATAAAGCAATTCAGAATCATTGTATTCCAAAAGCAGATTTTCTCTTTAATTTCCATTTATATGCCTATTTCAATATATTATACTTCACAAGAAAGATAATTCAACAACAACAACAAAAATCTTGAAATTAGTCACTAATAATTATTCTTGCCAAGGTTAGGAGAAAAGAGAAGTTATTTGCCAGGAACATAATATTTTTCTTTTAAAATTGGAATATATATTTACTGCATTGTGAAAGGTGTTGTAAACCATATAAATACCGTTTCCTCTAACTGCAGCTTCAAAACATAGATGATTGAAGCTTTGTCTTATTTCTCCTTTAAATAGCTATTGAGAATTTTCTCTTTTAAAATTCATGTCCCCATTTGGTTCAGCACTAGTATAAATATATGTTGTGCTAAAAAGAATTCTCAGAATTCTAATAAGTAGTGAAGGACACCATCCAGTATTGTGTTACCAAAAATATTATGTGTAAATTAGTGCATCACTATGAATTTGGTGCATATCTAAATCCATGCTTCTATTTCACTCTTACTCAAAATGGTTTTATATCCTATTCCAGAGAGAGATTATGATTTACTTTTGTAATAGGTGGCGGAGATGCCATTTTTCCTGGAAAAATTAGATTTTTTAAGTATTATATGTGTTTCACATATATCACCATTTTAAAAAATAACTATTATTTGAAAACATTTAAAACTTTGAAATTAAATTTACAAATATGTTAGATATTTATGAAAGCATTACTTGCACTTTGATTCACTAATAACCCTGCTAAGTAGTTAAGAGTTTTGTCATATTCCTGGAAAATGTTTTAGATTTGTGGGCTGTTGGACTTTTGCCCTCTCTTTTTCCCCTAGAATTACAAATTCAAGTTTTAATTCTAAGCAGCTTTTTTTTGGTATGGAGGAAAGTATCACAATTTTTTAATATTTATCTCACTTTCCCAACCTCTCTAAGTGTACTTTGCAAATACCTGAGCACAAACAGAAGTACCAAATGCTCTGTGAATTCTATGCTTAGAAAGTCTATTAAACCCGAATTACTTTAAAATTCATATACATTTTGTTATAGCAAAATTTGTTTTAAATTTTTTACTTAGGGTCAGTATAAGTATTTTTCATAGAGACTTCATATTTTTCTCTACTGTCTAAATGAGTATTGGCTGTAGCTTTTTTTGTGAGGATGAATTTCAAGTCCTAGTAAATAGTAAAAAAAATTTTAATTTTACTTTTTTTCTCCTACAGTATAGACTTTTGTTGTTGTTGTTGTTACTTGGACAGTAGTTCAATAAGTCTTAAGCTCAGATAATTAACAGTTTTGAGTCTTAAGAGGCTTTTTTTGTATGGGATGGTATCAGCCTATATACAGTGAATTTAATAAATTTAAGTATTACCAGACTTTTTGCACATTTTAGCTCAATAAAGTGTGAATCAGCTATTCCAGATTTTCTTTATCCATATTTGGAAATACAGTTTTGTGAAAATCAGTGTCTTACCTTTTTGATACAGTAGATCATCTTTTGTTTTACTAAAACAAGAAGCGCTTTTATCTTTTGTTTTTCAGGGAAGAGATTAACATTTAATTCTGTTTACATTTTTTTTTATCACTGTTATCCAATACCCATTTTCTGTTACTTTATTAGTAAACCTTACATGTCACAGAGTAAGTATTTATGTAATCTACATGTGAATATTTTACTATCTAGCCCAGTTATTTAACATTATGCTGAAATTTACCACTGTGGGGAAGAATGATCACTATTTACCAAGCATATTTAAACATGTACATGTTCAAGAAATAAGCATAATAAGGATATAGTTTGAGTTAATAGGATTATCATAGTTTTTTTCCCCCCTAGGAAACATAAATAATGATTTTAGTGTATTTCTTATGGAATGCACTCATGAAAAGGACTTTTAAAAAATTGTGGATAGTGAATAATACATTTCTCTAATAAAAATTTAAATTGGATAATAGTTTTATAATGAAGTATTTACACTAATTGATATTTTAATATGGGTGGGAAGTTGCATAGGTTGAAATAAATTAAAAATTGATAAGTGCTAAATATTTTATCTAAATAGTTTTGCAAGAAACAGTTGTGAAAATGTGTATATTAAAATGGCTCTAACATGGAGCTTGGTATTTTCAACTCAGTATTCATTATTCTTTGTTTAATGTGTCTGGAACGATCTTACTATGCCTCTTACACTACAATTTCCTATTGTGGGGCTTAAGGTTATGTTCAACTGAATAAGAACTTTTTTTTTTTACTTTGAGTGTAACCTACTATTTTATGATTTCCAAGACAATGTTCTTCATACTATCTCTATAATGTCAGTATATTAAATTCCTAATATAACTTAAGAAAAAGGAATTTTTAGAGATATTTCAGTTGCAATTTTTATTTTCATGCAACTGAAGACATTTGTTTCTAGGATTTGGAATATTGTAGAAAATACAGGATGAAAGAAAATGGAATGAAACAATTTTATTTGTGAAATTGCAAAAATTTTGTCCACTTTTTAAAACATTGTCATCATTTTAGTACTCTTTTAGCAGTTAGGCATTTGTTAATTTAAAACTTGATTTGCTCTTAAAATTGTTTACAGTGCTTTGTAATAATCTTCCTATCCAGTGCCTTTAATCTTGATTTGATGTTTGTAGCCTCAGTTATCCTTCCACTACATCCTGTAATATTTTTTATAGTTTCTTTAAAAAAAATGTCAATTTGATCATGTAAAGAGGTAGCAATTGTCTATCAGTGCTTTGGGAAGACAAGTAGAGTTGCCTATGGAGGCCGGGCTTTACTTAATTCATTCAAAAATACTTAGTGGATGTCTACTGAATAAAGCATTTTCGGCCCCTGAATATACAGTTGTGAACCAATCAGGCAAAGCCCTAACCATTTTCTGCATTCTGTCTAGATGGGGTGGGTTTGGGGACCTAATTAAAATAGAGATACAGAAAAATATGCATTTAACAATAATAAAGTTAACTGGCATTTGAATTTGTGTACAGATAAGGTAATGAGCTGAGACAAAGTAACTGACAATATATTAGGTTAAAAATAATATTTTGCAGCATTATAACCTCTATTTGACTCCTGAGTTCAGGTAGCAATTATAGATAGGATAAAAAGGCCTTAATTTTTCACTTTCTTGCCGGTAAAGGTACGTTTATTTTTAGGCTGCCCATTTAGAGTAGTGTTTTAACAGAACATTACTGTGAAAAACATTCCATTACATATTCACAAGCAAATTACTGCACATTTTTAAAATTTGTGTTTTACAAGTAGTACAAATACTTTAGGCCTCAGTCTCATCTTCAAATTACTGATATTTTAAATTTGGCAATGAAAATGAAATTACTTTTTTACTTACAGAGTGAAGTATTGTTACTTAAAATGCTTGTTAATATTTTAGGAAGGTTGGAGTCTCCATTTTTTTTTGATGTTTAAATTCTTGTTACTTATGTTGATAGTGTCTAATAAGAGGAAATAGCATTCATGTGATTAAATAAATTAGGAAATACTTTGAAAACTTTTAGTTGTTAAACTTTGTCATCATGGGGTTAAATTTTGGCCTGGTGTTCACTTACAATACATGTTAACAAGTTTAATTATGAAGTGAAATAGTTTCAAGTATGATGTGTAATGCACCTGCATATAAATGAAATTGGCGTGCACAAAGACACTTTACTATAAGGAGCTGTACTGGAAGATTTATGAAAGCATGTGAAATTGCACCTAAAATTGTATTAGTGACTATGCTAAATTTATTGTACTTGATGAATGAATGTATTTAGTGTAGTCAAAGTTACTTTGGCTTAAATGTCTAAATAATGTCTTTCTTTTTTTAAATGTGTTTGTAATTTGTAGTATTGATGGGGGTATTCTTGGACTGCAGGGGTTATTGTCAATGTGTGATTTGTGTTTTTATTTTATAGAATCATCTAATGTGATATACTGATTTTTATAAGTGATATTTAGATAATTCTAATAACTGTATATTTGACAACCTATTAAAATGTTTTGCATTTGATCTTTTCTTCATTAATTATAATTTGCTAACAAACTTCATGGTAATTTAAAAATAACTTAATCATTCAACAAATATTTACGTGCATGTTATATACTAAAAACTACAGGAATCATTAGGGATTCAAAGATGATTAAGACAAGCTGTAATGCATATGCATTACAAATGAAAAAATATGTAAACTTTTTGCCTAAATATTTTTCTATCAGATATACCAAAATCTTTGGAATCAACCTTATAGGAGAAGTGGACTATAGCAGAAACAAAAATGACTTGTCTGTGAAAATACGTAATTGTAAACTTCAGAAGGGTAAGATAGTTTTCCTTGTATTTGAAGTTTGATGAATCAGCTACTTAATTAGTGACCTAAGTATTTTCATTCATTAAATAAAAAGAGAGGATACTATCAAATACCCTATATTAGGCACCATATTTGGTTTGGGAGATTTTTAAAAGCTGCATAAGATTTTCAGTACATGTTCTCAAAATATGTACTGTCTGGTAGAAAAAAACTATGTAACTATGGGATAAAATATTGGGACTATGACTGATTCTTAATCCAGCAGAGCTGTGAAAGAGTGGAGTCAGTTCTGATAAAATGCAAGAGGAAGAAGAGGGATTCATAGTCTCATTGCAGCTGTGATTCAAGGCTCCAGAAGGCTGTGTAGCATTCCTCTTTTATGCCTGCTAGTGTGAACAGTGGGAAGGAGCAATACTATGTATGTGATGTAGTTTTTTAAGATTGGCTGCCTAGCTGCTGAGACTAACAGAGAATCCTATTGTCATAGTCCCCTAGTTATAGCTCAGTGTAAGAACTAAATAAAAGCTGAAGTGAAGTAAGTGAAAATAATCACTTAAGGATTTCATTAAAAATGCAGATTCTGATTCAGTAGGACTAGACAGGGTCTGTGATGCTGCTGGCCCATGTACCACTCTTTAGTAGAAAGATTTTCCAAAAGTTCTTTGGGTATAGAGTGTGCAGTGGAACTTGGATTACATTGATTCAAGCAACCAGAGCTATTTGAAAGCCAGGGAGAGTGCTTAGAAAGAATGTGAGAAAATATAGCCAGCAGTGGCTCAAGTTAATACTATCCATTCTTGAATGGAAGAAATCTTCATCAGCTATGTCGGGCCATTAAACTTTCCCCCTACAGGTCTTAAGGGTCCTGCAATAACAGACCAATTTTGTTCTGTTACTAGTGCTGTTAGCTTTTTGTGTGTGTGAATGGACAACTGAACAGTCTGCATATGCCTGTTAATTACGTTGTACTTGCTTTAGGCAGAATTGATACGGAAGACCTGGTTTGGATACTCTGAAATGTTTTGAGTCAAATCTATATGTTTCTAAAAGAAGTTAGGAAGGTCTTTTTTCTTTTTTAAAAAATATTGATTTATTTATTTTAGAGAGAGGGTGAGTGCCAGGAACAGAGGCAGATGGAGAGGGAGAGAGAATCTTAGCAGTGGAGCCCAACGTGGGACCTGTCTCACAATCCTGAGATCAACCGACTGCGCCACCCAGGTGTCCCAGGAGGGTCTTTAAAATTGTTATTTATTAAACTAATGTATGACAAAGTGCTTTGGGATGGACACAAAAAAAGATGGTGAATGTGGAAGCATCATGTAGACACTTGTTAATCTATGGAAGAATAAACAATATCACCTCATACACTTCGAGGATCATAAGCTTAAGGTAAATAGGCTTAATTTATAGCTTATAGGGCTTGGATCCAGGTCAAAGAATATCTTGAGAATTTGTAAAGAAACCATAACTTTTAGTTCTCAGTCTTAACTTCCATTTGCCACTCCCTATTATGGTCAACTCTAACCCATCCAGGTTATGCCAGAGGCAGAGAGAACAATCTCAGTAAGGGGCTAGCCTGACCACTCTGTTAGCATTTATTGCTGCATAACACCCTAAAATGTAAGTGTCTTAACAACTCTCCTTTTTTATTTGTAGGGATTTGCAAGTCAGTTGGGTGATTCTGCTGATCTTGGCTAGACTTATTCATGTTTCTACAATCAGCTGGCAGGTCAGCTCAGTTGGGGGCTGGGTTGTGAGCCAGTCCAGGATGACTGGGATGACATGTCTCACATCCTTTCAGCAGGCTAGCCCCAGCATTTTATTTTGGTGGTAGTGGTCCAAGAGAAGACCCTGAAACATGGAAACACGTTACAAGCTTGTTTGAGATAAGTTTGCCACGATTACCAAATCCAGAGTTAGTATGGGCAGGAATTGAATCTTGGTTTGTCATAGTTTATGTTTTCATCAGGCAGCAATGTTAGATCAAGTGGACAATGTGGGCATTAATTCTGTTGATCAGAACAGAGGCAGCAGGATAAGCAGCATGTGCAAATTTTAAAATCTCACTTGTTTTCCCTTTTTAAAAAAATGTCACCCAGGTTTCCTTTTTTTAAAGAGTTTATTTATTTATTCATGAGAGACACAGAAGGAGAGGCAGAGATATAGGCAGAGGGAGAAGCAGGCTCCCTGCAAGAGGCCCGATGTGGGACTCAATCTCAAAATCCCAGGATTACGACTTGAGGCAAAAACAGACGCTCAACCACTGAACCACCCAGGCGCCCCCTTCACCCCATCCATTACCTCCCTAGATAGGACCATCTGGGCAGTCTCACAGTGTCGCCATCTTCAATTTGTAGTAATATGTTATTTGGAGAATGGTTTGGTATTTTAAGCAATATTTTTTCCCAAGTTCTTATTTAAATTCCAGTAATTAACATACAGTATATTAGTTTCAGGTGGAGAATTCAGTGATTTACTTGGTGCTCATCACAGCAAGTGCTCTCCTTAATTTCCATTGCCTGTTTAACCCCTCCTCCAGTCCATCTCACTTCCAGTAACTATTGGTGTGCTCTCTGTAGTTAGGAGAGTGTTTCGTGGTTTGCCTCTTTCCCCCTCCGTTCATTTGTTAAATTCTGCATATGGGGGCACCTGGGTGGCTCAGTCAATTAAGCATCTTGCCTCCAACTGAGGTCATGATCCCAGGGTCCTGGGATTGAGCCCTGAGTCAGGCACCCTGCTCAGTGGAGTCTGCTTCTCCCTCCCCCTCTGCCCATCCCACTACTCGTGCACTCGTGTAACTCTCCTCAAATAAATACAGTCTTAAAATAAATTCCACATTTGGAATGTTTGAATTTGTCTTTCTCTGAGAGACTTATTTTGCTTCGCATAATAGTCTAGCTCCAGCCTTGTCATTGCAAACAGCAAGATTTCATTTTTAATGGCTAATATTCCATTGTACATATGCCATATAGTATCCTAAGCAATCCTGTCTTAATGGGCTTCCTTGGCAATGACTTGAATGTTAATTGATTTTCTTTCAAATGTATGTAAACTGTTATGTTCCTACAACAAAGATTATGCAAAAACCATGTACTTTCTATTACATACTGTAGTTACAGTTCTCCAGTTGATGTTAAAACTTTTTTTTAAAGATTTATTTATTTATTTTTTTTTTATGAGAGAGAGAGAGAGAAAGAGGCAGAGACACAGGAGGAGGAGAAGCAGGCTCCATGCCGGGAGCCCAACGTGGGACTTGATCCCAGGACTCCAGGATCGCACCCTGGGCCAAAGGCAGGCGCCAAACCACTGAGCCACCCAGGGATCCCCTAAAACTTTTTTTTAATTGAACTAGTACTTCTGGTTCAGTTTTTAGGTGCAAGAGCTACTTAATTCTAAAATAATATTTGAACTTGAATGTGCTGTTTATTGTCAGTTTAGCTAGATTTTAGTTTTCCTAAGTCATTTTCTCCCTACTATTTTTTTCTATTGTTAGTATATAATATACCAGTGAGGGTGAAAATTCTTAGGAAGGATGTTTATGTCATAATTTCTCTTTTCTATACATTTCCCATTCATTGGGGATATAGTTTTTACCTTTTAATATGTTCTGAATATATTTCTTGGGGAAAATAAAATTAACAAGTCTTTTAAGACCAACAACATCTCTCTACTTAATTTATCCAAAGCAGTGAGGGATTTTATCCCTAATTTCCAGTTTCTAGATTTATGGCAATTCTGTATAACCTAAGTAGGGTGATTGAATCAGACTTTTTGCTCGGTAACTACACAAATATATGTTATGTAGCTTTTCCTGACTGTTTAATCTTTATTTTTTCTTTATAGCTTTTGTAGAGACCTTGCTTTTACAAAAGGGCTTGACTATTTGACTCTTAGAAATATGATATTCGGAACACCTAAGTGGCTAAGTGCTGAGCAGCTGCCTTTGGCTCAGGTCATGATCCTGGAGTGCCAGGATCGAGTCCTACATCGGGCTCCCTGCATGGAGCCTGCTTCTCCCTCTGCCTGTGTCTCTGCCTCTCTGTGTCTCTTATGAATAAATAAATAAAATCTTTAAAAAAAGGAAATATGATATTCATATACTTTTAAGCCATAAATAGCAAATAACATATTAGAAGCTTCCAAATAACAAAGCTACAAATAACTTCAGGTGTCACATGTTCTTAAATTGTTTATAGTAATCCACACAAGGATGGATTATATTTTCAGAAGATATTAAAGTAAGTGGTGACTTTTTTCTTCTACCTAAACAACTTTAGGACAAGAGGTTATAGGTGTTCTGTAGCCACTTCCAGAATCATTGTTATTCCTGCTTCCTTCCTTAAACATAACAAAGCAGAAACAAACTCTTGTGAAGTACCCCCTCTCTCCTTATTGCACCATCTACTCACAGCCTTCCCCTGATGTCAAATGCAATACTTGGCTCACAATCATACTCCCTGTGGATTTTTTTTAAAGATTTTATTTATTTATTCATGAGAGACATAGAGAGAGGGGGCAGGGGAGAGAGGCAGAGACACAGGCAGAGGGAGAAGCAGGCTCCATGCAGGGAGCCTGATGTGGGATTTGATCCTGGGACTCCAGGATCCCACCCTGGGCAGAAGGCAGGCGCTAAACCACTGAGCCACCCAGTGATCCCCCGCTGTGGATTTTTTAAAGGTGATTTCCATGTATACACGCTCAAACTTGTGGCTGGAATCTGAAGTAAGAATGGTGTTATTGGAGACCCTCCCTTAATCTATGGAGTATGATGCTAATCCCTGAGTGGTTAGCATCAAGATTGTATTGCAGTATCTTACTGTGTGTTTCTGTTTAGAGAAACTTAGTGTGCCTGGGTGGCTCAATCAATTAAGCATCTGCCTTCAGCTCAGGTCATGATCCCAGCCTCCTGGGGCTGAGTCCCACATTGGGCTTCCTGCTCAGCAGGAAGTCTACTCCCTCTGCCCTTCCCTCCTGCTCATGATCTCTCTCTCTATCTCAAATAAATAAATAAAATCTTAAAAAAAAAAAAACTTAGTTTCATTAACGTTGAAATCATGGCCAACGGTGACATAACTTATTCCTGAATAAATGCATGTATTTTCTTTGTCAGACATATCACAGCCTTCTTCTCTTAAGTATACTAGATAGCAGTTCAGCACTCCTCAGGGGCCATTTAAACAGTGATATTACCAAAAAAAGACAAAAATACAAAAACAGCACAAAATAAAATAAATACAAGAAGACACTTAATAATATGAGAGCTGAAGAAGGCACAGCACTGCCTTGTTAACTTGGGCTGGAAATGTGTGCATCTGGAAACTCAAATTTTTTGCTATTCTGTGCATGTCCACAAATGATTGCAAAAATGACATGAATATTGATTTGAGGCTACAGTAAATTTTGGTAAGTAGGTGAATTCACAAACATAGAATCCATAAATAATTAGGCTCAACTATATGTGTGTGTGTATGTGTGTGTGTATATACACAGTGAGAGTGTTTATATCAGTCACTGCACTAAGTAATTTAAATATAACCATTTACTACTTAATCCTTTTAGTTTGGGGTCTAAGCACAGATTGGTTAGAACCATTTTTCCCACATCCTGTAAGAAGTTGAATATACTTCTCCAGGGCTTATGCTCAGTAGGAACTAGCCCGAAGTGTGTATTACTCCAAGTATTTTATCTTGTTTGTCTCTACAACTGCTCTTTCTGCTCCATACAAAGCCAGGTATGGGCCTCAGCACTTTTTTCTTGATTTTCTTTCAAACTACTCACACAAGACATTTGTATAGCAGGCTAAGGAAGGCTGGGGAATTGAAAACTTGGTTACATTGCAATAACACAAACAATAGTTTGTGGGTACGATAGTTACTATATCAGAGTCTATTAAAAAATGCTATATATGTACTTTGGATCTTAAACTTAACAGCACTGGTCAAAGCTTTTAGTCTTTGTTTTTTTTCCTTCTTTCCTAGCAGTATACAATACAATACAAGAACAGAGATTTAGTTTAACTGAAATAAATTATAGTAACCACTATGGTAAGCACAATTGGCCGTGACAGTTTTAGTACCATTTTCCCCCTTTATGTTGCTGATGTCAAACTCATTTAATCCTCACAAAGTCTTTATAAGAAAAAACTTATTTCAAATTTAGAGATTAGGAAAAGGCCTACAGACTTGTCAAAGTTCAAATTTTATTACAAGAAGTTCAACCTAGATCTAAGAGGCCAAGGTGCTTAACTACCACACCAGATTTGCTTACTTCTCAATTCTCTAAGTTCCCTGGTAAGGGATGTCTGGATTAGTAAGAATATGCTATGTCATGTACTAACTTGTAGGGAAAAAACAGCTACAATCAAATGCTGAAAATGTTATCCAAATTAAAAATGTGGGTTTATGAAATCTTACTCTTCAATGGAGATACTTTGCATGTTAAAGATATTACAAAGCCAGGGGCAACTGGCTGGCTCAGTAAGAGGAGCATGCAACTCTTGATCACAGGGTCCTAAGTTTGAGCCCCAGGTTGGGTATAGAGATTACTAAAAAAAATAATAATAAGTATAATTTAAAAAGAAATAAAGAGGGGAGCCAGGGCATTGCAGTTGTTTAAGTGACTGACTCTTGGTTTTGGTTCAGGTTGTGAGATTGAGCCCCCATGTCAGCTCTGTGCTCAGCACAGAGTCTACTTAAGACTTTCTCTCCCTCTGCTACCTCCCCCACTGCCCAGCACTCATGCACACTCTCTAAAATAAAAATTAAAAAAAATTTAAATCTATAAATAAATAAAGAAGTTAAAAGGCCATAACTAAACATTGGGTAGTTTCTATTTAGTGTACAACATAGCTAGGAACAGAGATTTTAAATATTTAAATATACTGGTTAGTTGTTTGCAGCATTATGATGGTTTTCTGATGTTACTAGGCAATTTTGAAAGGATGCTGATTAAAGGAGTTAAAAGTACCATGGTGGAAGCATGTTCACATTATATAAATGAATTTAAAATTTTAACTTGCTGTAAGCAGAGAGCTTTCTCATGAATATATACACAAAGTATATGAATGCTATCAAGATATACCATGTATGGAAAGTTTTATCTTGCCTTCTTTTATCCTTTTACGGTTTTATTGAGGTAACTCAAGACTTGTTAGTAAATTTGAGATTTAAATTTGTGAGCCATCACTACAATCCAGTTTTAGAATTTTCCATCACCCCCAAAATGTTCCTCAAGCCCATTTGCGCTTTTTTCACTGTTTTTAATAGGCCCAAGGAAGGAACACACACACACACACCCCTACTTGAATTAAAAAGAAAAATCGCCTAGTACCACCTAGTGGTGTTTATGTAGACAGCAAGTAGATATTGGAGTTTTAGAAATCCTCAGATTTGAGTTGAGATTCCTTCAGTGGGATCACTACATCAACTACAAATATTTGTGGTTTATAGTTGAAACTCAGATAAAAAAAATATGCACAGTCTTATCTAAAATCCTTCCTAGATAAATTTTTTAAAGTTAAAATTTAAAAACTAATGATATCTTTTCTTCAAATGAGTTTAGTTGGGGCCCTAATATGTTTAGCTAGTAAATGCTTAACAGCTTTGTTTGAGACAAAGATATAGGGAACCAAGATCTTTTTTTTTTTAAGATTTTATTTATTTATTCATTCATGAGAGATACACACACACAGAGAGAGAGAGAGAGAGAGAGAGGCAGGCAGAGACACAGGCAGGGAGAGAAGGAGGCTCCAAGCAGGGAGTCCGATGCGGGACTTGATTCCGGGAGTCCAGGATCACACCCTGGGCCGAAGGCAGATGCTCAACTGCCCACCCAGGCACCCCACCCCCACCCTTTTTTTTAAATGTATAATTTGGTTAATGTTATTTGTAAAGTATCAGTCAAAAAAAATAAAAAATAAAGTATCACTCAGCCAGATGACATGGACACAGGATTCAAATATGGCAATGAAGGAATAAACTTTGTCCAGAGGAAAAAAAATACCATATATGAATGTTCCAAAAGTAATCCTTTTAGGGAAATCAAGAAAGCAGAGATAGGTAGGAAATGGAAGTGTCAAGAGAATGAATCTGCAATAGATGAAGCATCATTGTGTTTAGATCCAACAGCCAGAGGCACTGACGTGAGCCCTGTTTTTCATAGGGTCTGCTCTGACTCTCTCTGGCTCCCCTCTACCTGCAACTTACATGGTGCTGAGCACTGAGATTTTGCCTCTACATCCTTCTTTTGTAATTTTTTTTATTTAAATTCAATTTGCCAACATATAGTATAACACCCGGTGCTCATCCCCTCAAGTGCCCTCCTTAGTGCCCGGCACCCAGTCATCACATATCCCCACTCTCCTCCTCTTCTGTAACCCTTTGTTTCCCAGAGTTGGGAGTCTCTCATGGTTGTCTTCCTCTCTAATTTTTCCCCACTCAAGTTTCCCTCCTTTTCCTTATAGTCCCTTTTACTATTTCTTATATTATGAATATAAGTGAAACCATATGATGATTGTCCTTCTCCAGGGGACTTACTTCACTGGAACCAGGATCCTAACTCACTTACTCCCTGACCTGATAAAATTAACTTTATAAAGAAAAGGCTTTTAGAGAAAGAGCCTTTTGTGTAGAGAAATACACAAAAAGAGAAAGAGTGTTTAAATTTAGCCATTTTAAAATTAATTGATTTTTCCTTTTGATTTTATTTTTCTCTTGAGTATGCATTATAATTTTAAAAACTAATAAGCTCTGTTTTCAAAGGTGGACATCAAATTTTCAACACAGTGCAAAAATGCCTAACAAAGCCTCTGAAAGACAGTAATTTTCCATAACTATTCCCTTTACTGATTCTTCCTTATTGGTGGCAGTAACTGCGTCACTCATGAGTTAAGACTGAAAGCAGTGGTTAACTAGGGGACACCCACCTCAGCCTCTCATTATGAATCCTTGCTGGGGGCTCCACCTGTTACCTGGTTTCATGGGAGCTCAATGTCCCAAGATTAATTAAATAATGATCAACAGGGATCCCTGGGTGGCGCAGCAGTTTGGCGCCTGCCTTTGGCCCAGGGCGCGATCCTGGAGACCCGGGATCGAATCCCACGTCAGGCTCCCGGTGCATGGAGCCTGCTTCTCCCTCTGCCTGTGTCTCTGCCTCTCTCTCTCTCTCTCTGTGTGACTATCATAAATAAATAAAAATTTAAAAAAAAATAATGATCAACAGTGTTATTATAGTTAAATGTACATATTTCTGATAGTATTACTAGAAATAGTGCTTTATTATAAAAAATTATTCAGGATAACAATAGTTTTGGCAAAGAGCTATGTAATTAGAAATGTCAAATTGAACAATAATAAATACCTAATTTGGATTCCAATTTTGGCTCTGATTTTTTACTTCCATATGATTTTGGGCAAGTCACTTGACATCCTTGTCCTGAATTTGTTTCTCAACTGTAAAATGGGGATAATAAAAATATCTTATAGGGTTATAATGGGAATTAACTGAATATGTGTCTACCATTTTTGAGCTCTAAATATAAGGCATTGCTACTATTATTGTATTGGTTGTATTATTTTCTTAGAGTGGTGTACCTTAATCTGTGGCTGGGGAAATCTGATCACACTCGTACAGGTGTAAATGGAAAATAAAATCCAGCATAGGAGAGGTGGGGCGCAGGTGCTGTCCTTGGTTCTGAAACCACCATCATTTTCCTGGGTAAGACTGTTTTGAAACCTCAGGACCCTGATGATTCTTTTATTTATTTTTACTTAAAAAATTATTTACTTAAATTCCATTTATTTAACATATACTGTATTACTATTTACTGGGGTAGAATTTAATTATTAATTAGTTGCAAATGACACTGCAAGTGTTCATTACATTAAGTGCCCTCCTTAATGCCCATCACCCAATTACCTTCCCCCACACACACTTCCCCTCCAGCAACCCTCAGTTTGTTTCCTAGAGTTCAGTGTCTCTTATGGTTTACTTTGCTCTCTTTTCATTTTATTTTATTTTTCCTTCCTTTTCTCTATGTTCATCTGTTTTGTTTCTTAAATTCTACATATGAGTGAAATCGTGTATTTGTCTTTCTCTGATGGACTTATTTCACATAGCATAATACCCTCTAGTTCCATGCATGTCATTGAAAATGGCAAGATTTCATTCTTTTTGATGGCTGAGTAATATATATCTCACATCTTCTTTATCCATTCATCTGTCAATGGACAGCTGGGCTCCTTCCACAGTTTGGCTATTGTGGACGTTGCTACTATGAATATTGGAGTGCAGATGCCCCTTCAGATCACAATGTTTGTATATTCTTTAGGAAAATACCTAGTAGTGCAGTTGGTGGATTCTAGGGTAGCTCTATTTTTAACTGAAGAATCTCCTTACTATTTTCCAGAGTGGCTGTACTAGTTTGCATTCCCATCAACAAAGAATAGAGTTCTCATTTCTCTGCATCCTCACCCACATCTGTTGTTTCCTGACTTGTTAATTGTAGGCATTCTGACTGGTGTGAGATAGTATCCCATTGCAGTTTTGATGTGTATTTCTCTGATGACAAGTAATGTGGAACATTTTTTCATGTGTCTGTTGGCCATGTGTATGTCTTCTTTGTAGAAATATCTCTTCATGTCTTCTGCCCATTTCTTGCCTGGATTACTTGTTTTGGGGGAGGGTTGAGCTTGAGAAGTTCTTTATAGATTGTAGATACTAGCCCTTCATCTGATAAG
Source organism: Vulpes vulpes (assembly GCF_048418805.1). Lineage (NCBI taxonomy): Eukaryota > Metazoa > Chordata > Mammalia > Carnivora > Canidae > Vulpes > Vulpes vulpes. The sequence continues at coordinate 70,095,489 of NC_132783.1, read as the reverse complement.
ACATTTGCAAGTATCTTCTCCCATTCTGTAGGTTGTCTTTTTGGTTTTGTCGGCTGTTTGCCTTGCTGGGCAAAAGCTTTTTATCTTGATGAAATCCCAATGGCTCTTTTACTTTTGTTTCCCTTGCCTTTGGAGACATAGCTAGCAAGAAGTTGCTGCAGCCTAAGTCAAGAAGGTTGCTGCCTGTGTTCCCCTTCTAGGATTTGGATGGATTCCTGTCTCACATTTAGGTCTTTCATCCATTTCGAGTTTATCTTTGTGTATGATGTAAGAAAGTGGCCCAGTTTCATTCTTCTGTGTGTGGCTGTCCAATTTTCCCAACAGCATTTTTGAAGAGACTGCTTTTTTTCCATTGGATATTCTTTCCCACTTAGTCGAAGATTAGTTGATCATAGAGAGAAGAGTCCATTTCTGGGTTCTCTGTTCTGTTCCATTGGTCCATGTGTCTGTTTTGTGCCAGCACCATACTGTCTCAACAATCACAGCTTTGTAATGCAGCTTGAAGTAGGCATTATGATAACTCTGGCTTTGGTTTTCTTTTTCAACATTCCTCTGGTGATTTGGGGTCTTTTCTGGTTCCATACAAATCTTAGGATTATTTGTTCCAACTCTGAAAAAATTCCAGGGTATTCTGATAGGGATTGCATTGAATGTGTAGATTGCTTTGAGTAGCATAGATGTTTTAACAATATTTCTTCAAATCCATAAGCATGGGATATATTTCCATTTAGCTTTGTGTCTTCCTCAATTTCTTTTATGTGTTCTATAGTTTAAGAGATCCTCTGCCTCTTTAATTAGGTTTATTCCTAGGTATCTTATGATTTCTGGTGCAATTCTAAATGGGACCAGTTTCTGATTTCTCTTTCTTCTTCCTCATTATTAGTGCATAGAAATGCAATTGATTTCTGTGCATGAATTGTATAGCCTGTCAATTTGCTGATTTCCTGTATGAGATCTAGGGGTGGAGTCTTTTGGGTATTCTACATAGAGAAGCATGTCATCTGTGAAGAGTGAGAGTTTTACTTCCTCTTTGCCAAAATGGATGCCTTTTGTTTTTTGTTGTTTGGTTGCTGAGGCTAGGACTTCTATACTATATTGAAAAACAGTGGTGAGATGGGCATTGCTGTCATGTTCCTGACCTTAGGGGAAAAGCTCTCAGCTTTTCTCCGTTGAGAAGGATATTCTCTGTGGGATTTTTATATATGACTTTTATGATATTAAATTATGTTCCCTCCATCCCTACACAGTGGAGAGTTTTAATCTAGGAAGGATGCTGTGTTTTATCAAATGCTTTCTCTGCATCCATTGAGAGGATCATATGGTTCTTTCTTTTATTAATGTGGTATATCACATTGACTGATTTGCAGATGTTGAACCACCCTTGGAGCCCAGGAATAAATTCCACTTGGTTGTGGTGAATAATCTTCTTTTTAAAAGGATTTTATTTATTTATTCATGAGAGACACATGGAGAGAGGCAGAGACATAGGGAGAGGGGGAGGCAGGCTCCCTATGGGGAGCCTGATGAGGAACTCAATCCCAGGACTCCAGGATAACAGTGTGAGCCAAAGGCAGACACTCAACCACTTAGCCACCCAAGTTCCCATAAATAATCTTTTTAATGTACTCTTGGATCCTATTAGCTAGTATAGTTGTGAGAATTTTTGCATTCATGTTCATCAAGGATATTGGTCTGTAATTTTCCTTTAGTGGGGTCTTTGTCTGGTTTTAGGATCAAGGTAATTCTGGTCTCATAGAATGAGTTTGGAAGTTCTCATTTCTCTTTTTTGAAACAGTTTCAGAAGAATAGGTATTAATTCTTCTTTAACTGTTTGGTAGAATTCCCCTGGGAAGCCATCTGGCTCTGGACTCTTGTTTGATGGAAAATTTTTGATTACTGCTTCAGTTTCTTTGCTGGTTATAGGTCTATTCAGGTTTTCTAGTTCTTACTATTTCAATTTTGGTAGTTTATATGTTTCTCAGAATACATCTATTTCTCCCAGATTGCCTAATTTTCTGACATATATTTGCTCATAATATTCTCTTATAATTGTTTGTATTTCTTTGGTGTTGGTCATGATCTGTCCTCTTTCATTCATGATTTTATTTATTTGTCTCCTCTCTCTTTTCTTTTTGATAAGTCTGGTTAGGGGGTTTATCAGTTTTATTAAGTCTCTCAAAGAACCAGCTCCTAGTTTCATTGACTTGTTCTACTATTTTTTTGATTTCTATATCATTAATTTTTGCTCTAATCTTTATTATTTCCCTTCTCCTTCTGGATTTAGGCTTTATTTGTTCTTCTTTCTCTAGCACCTTTAGGTATAAAATTAAGTGTGTATTTGAGACCTTTCCTGTTTTTTGAGGAAGGCTTTTATTGCTATATGCTTTCCTTTTAGGACCACCTTTGCTGCATCCCAAAGGTTTTGAACTGTCATGCTTTCATTTTCATTTGCTTTCATGTATTTTTTTATTCTTCTTTAATTTCCTGGTTGACCCATACATTCTTTAGTAGAGTGTTCTTTAATATCCATGTATTAGTGTCTTCCCAAATTTTTTCTTGTGGTGGACTTCAAGTTTTAAAGCATTGTGCTCTGAACATATGCATGGTCTAATCTTAATCTTTTCATCCCACTTGATATCTGATTTGTGACCCAGTGTGTGACCTACTCTGAAGAATGTTCCATGTGCACTCAGAAGAATGTGTATTCTGTTGCTTTAGGATGAAATGCTCTGAATGTATCTGTGAAGTCTATCTGGTCCAAAACCCTTCTTTCCTTGTTGATCTTCTGCATATACATCTGTCTATTGCTGTGAGTGGGGTGTTAAAGTCCCCTACTATTGTATTATTATCAATATGTTTCTTTAATTTTGTTATTAATTGGTTTATATATTTGGCTACTCCCAAGTTAGGGTCATATAAATATTTACAATTGTTAGATCTTCTTGTTGGCTAGACCTGTTTATTATCATATAGTGTCTTTCTTTCTTTCTTTATCTCTTATTATATTCTTTGGCTTAAAATTTAGTTTGTCTGTTAGAAGGATTGCTACTCCAGCTTTCTTTTGATGTCCATTAGCATGATAAATGGTTCTCCATCCCCTCACTTTCAATCTGGAGGTGTCTTTGGGTCTACAATGAGTCTCTTGTAAGCAGCATATTGATGAGTCTTGTTTTTTTAATCCATTCTGATATGTTATATCTTTGATTGGAGCATTTAGTTCATTTACATTCAAAGCAGTTATCAAAAGATATGAATGTAGTGCCATTGTATTACTTGTAAAGTCACTGTTTCTGTAAATTGTCTCTGTTTCTTTCTGGTCTATGTTACTTTTGAGTTCTCTTTCTCTCTGCTTAAAGTATCTCCTTTAATATTTCTTACAGGGTTGGTTTAGTGTTCACAAATCTGTTTAATTTGTGTTCATCCTGGAAATTCTCTCTCTCTTTCTATTCTAACAGCCTTGCTGGGTAAAGTATTCTTGGCTCATATTTTTCCCATTTAGCACTTTGAATATATCATGCCAGTCCTTTCTGGCCTGTCAGGGCTCTGTGGATAGGTCTGCTATAGCCTTATTTGTCTACTTTTGTAGGTTAAAGACCTCTTGTCCCAATCTGCTTTTGGGATTTTCCTTATATCTCTGAAATTTGAAGGCTTTACTATTATTTATTGAGTTGTTGACTTATTTTTATTGATTTTGAGGGGAATTCTCTCTGCCTCCTGGACTTGAATGGTTGTTTCCTTCTCCAGATTAGGGAAGTTCTCAGCTATGATTTGTTCAAATAAAACTTCTGCCTCTCTCTCTTACTCTCCATCTTCTGGGACCCCTATTATTCAGATATTATTTTGCCTTATGGAACCACTGAGTTCTCTAAGTCTCCCTTTGTGATCAAGTAGTTTTCTTTCTTCTTTTTAGCTTCCTTTTTTAATCATTTAATCTTCTATATCACTGACTCTCTCTTCTGCCTCATTTATCCTTATTTTTTAGCCTCCATTTGGGACTGCATCTCAGTAATAGCATTTTTACCTTCAGCCTGACTATATTTTATTTCCTTTATTTCCACAGTAAGGGATTCTCTAGTGTCTTCTATGCTTTTTTCAAGCCCAGCTAGTATCTTTATAATTGTTTTAAATTCTAGTTCAGACATCTTATTTATATCCATGTTGATTAACTTCCTGTCAGTGAGTACTATCTCCTATTATTTCTTTTAGGATGAATTTTTCCATCTTGTCAATTTGTTCAGAAAAGAATATAAGAAAGAAAGAGTAAAAACAACAACAACAATGAACAGAAAACAGAACAAGACAAATCAGAAAAAATAAAAAACTAGACAAAACAAGAAAAAACTAAAACTAAAGCAAATTAAAAACTAGATCATGGGTGTGTTTTGGTCTGGTTGTTAAAAAACTAGATTCTATAAAGAAGGAAAGAAAAACATACATAAATATAAATAAAATACAATGAAAGGAAGAAAAGAGTAAAAAGAAAGTATGTACATAGAAAACTATAAATTAAAAAAGAATTGAAAAAGTAAGAAGATAACTGCAAAAATAATACTGAAAGACTAAAGACTTAAAGAAACAAAAAATGCTATGTACTGTTTTCCCTAGGAATTGAAGCTCTGTGGCCCTCTATGATCAATAAACTTGGTGTGAGTCAGGTGTTCCTGCTGGTCTTCTGGGGAAGGGGCCTGTTGTGCTGATTCTCAGATGCCTTTGCCCTAGTGGAAATGCACCTCCCTTGCCAGGGGGCCAGGCTCAGTATAAGCAGCTCCAGATTCCACTGTGTGGTGCTATTTTGCTCCCTGAAGGTTTTCAGGATGAATGGGTGGGGTCAAAATAACAGCACACCACTCTAGCCCAGGAGCTGAAAGTTGGTACCCCACTCCACTCTTCATTGAGTACTCAGAGAAAAAGCTGTCAATCACTTGTCTGTCTCCCTGGTTTCCATCAGAACTCTGTGTTCATCTGGCCTGTGACTATTTTTATCACAGGCACGTGACTGAGTTTTAAAATTCCCAAATTTTATGGACTCCTGTGGCTTAACCTGCACTGTTCCTCCAGGAGGAGAGAGGAGGGCCTCAATATGCTTCTGCCTTTTGTTGGACTCCTGCCAAGAAAGCCGTCATATATGACCATGTAGCAGTTCTCATTTTACAGCAACACTAAGCAGAAAGCCAGAACCTAGACTCACTATTTTTGACTGGCTTTCCCACTCCTACGCCTGGGAACTTTGCTGCACTCAGGCACCCCAATTCTTCTTGTGACCCTGGGGATCCTGAGACCATAATGTCACACCTGAGATTTCACCTTGCTCACTACCTGAGCACCTTTAAGCCAGGGATGTCCCCCACTGTAGCAGACTGCTAAAAGTTCTGATTTTGTGCTTTGCTGCTTATAATACTTTACAGCAGCCTCCCTAAGCAAGGTCCCTCCCCTCTGCCATTCCTCTGAAATAACACCCTGGATTCAAGTCTCCCCACCTGATACTTTCCAAAAAAGTGGTCACTTTTCTATTTGTAGAATTGCAGCATTTCTTTTCTCAGATCTCCAATTGATTTCTATTGATTTGATGACTATCTAGCTGAATTTCAGGAATCAGACAAACTTATGGTCCTCTACTCCTCTGGCATATTAACTCCTTCCTCTTCATGTATTTTTTTTAATCTTCTTGTTTGATTTCCTGGTTGAGCCATTCATTTTTAGCAGCATGTTGTTTAATCTCCATGTATTTGTGGTCTTTCCAGAGTTTTTCTTGTGGTTGACTTCTGGTTTCATAGTGTTGTGATCAGAAAAGATCCATAGGTTGACTTTGATCTTGAATTTGTTGAGGCTGGTTTTGTGGGCTAATTTGTAATATATTCTGGAGAATGTTCCATGTGCACTTGAAAAAAATGTGTATTCTGCTGTTTTAAGATGGAATGTTCTGAATATATCTGTAAAATTCAACTGTTCCAGTGTGTCATTCAAAGAAATTTTTCCTTGTTGATTTTCTGTTTAGATAATTGTCCATTGATATAAGTGGGGTCTTAAATTCTCCAATATTATTGTATTATTATTTATTAGTTCTTTTATGCTCATTATTATTGTTTTATGTATTAGGGTGCTTCTATGTTGGGTACACAAATATTTATAATTGTTACATCTTATTGAATTGTCTCCTTTATTATTATACAGTGTCTTTCTTTGTCTCTTGTTAGTCTTTGTTTCAAAGTTTATTTTATTCAAAATCAGTATTGCTACTCTGGCTTTCTTTTGACATCCACTTGTATAATAGACGTTTCTCTATCCCTTCACTTTTTCAGTCACAATTTGTGTGAAATACCTATAGATACTTTGTTTTGGTGAAGTTTCTGTATGGTTTTGTCAAATGCCTTTGTGCTCAAAACAACCTTGGCTAGAACATCACAATTAGTTATTCCCTAAATACGTTCCATCAGATGGTCACTGGGTTGACAGAACTTTCTTCTAGAAAAAGAAAATTCTGGCAAAAGGGAGGATGCTAAGGACAAATTATCAAAATTGTACTCTTGAATAAATTACATGTGCATATACACATCTACATGTAAAACCACAGAGTATATGATAGAATTGTTGGTGTTAAATGGGAAAAGTTAGCTTCAATTACAGATAACAATTGCTTATAATGATCTCAGATTCCACCAATATACATAATCCTTTTTATTTCTGTCCTTTAATACTCAAAATAATGAAGAATATTCTGAATATTACCTGAGGAAAAAGCAGGGATATCTGTTTATACGAAATGAATTCTAGATCCAAAAAATTGAAATAATAAAAGACAATTTCATCACCTTTACAAAATACAAAGTGAGAAGAGTGAATCATTTTATCAGAACCTTCAGGGAAAGGCAAAATTCAAAAGGGAAAATATGCTGCGAAAAGAACATTTTTAATCCTTTTTGGCTGCAGCATTTAAAAAAGCATAGGTGGGAAGAATAATCAGAAGGCCTGTATTATCAGACAGGCAGTCATCACTAGTTTCGACATGAAGACCCAAAATTAATCACTCTAATAAAATCATATTTAAATTACATATTTAAAATCATACTCAAAATACAATCATGCCAACAAAACAAACAAAAATGATTCACTTTTTTTATTCAGAGGAAGAAAAAAATCTCTAGAAGAAAATGATGATTTTTTTTAAAAAGCTAGCATTGGTATTCAATACAGAGGTTTTTTTCCTCTTCTGGGCCTTCTGAAACAATAGAAATATCTTTTTTTTTTCTTCATAGTTCCAGTTTTTATTTAAAAATTTGAAACTAATTGCTACAGGGAAGTGTGTAGATTTGTATGTGTACCTTTTTAAATTTTCTAAAATTTAAATTCAATTTAATTAACATATAGTGTATTCTTAGCTTCAGAGGTACAGTTTAGTGATTCATCAGTTGCATAGAACACTTGGTGCTCATTACAGCAAGTGCCCTCCTTAACTTCCATCATCCAAATGCCCCATCCTCCCACCCATCTCCTCTCCAGCCACCCTCAGTTTGTTTCCTAGTTAAGAGTCTCTTATGTTTTGCCTCCTTTTCTGTTTTCATCTTATTTTATTTCCACTTCCCTTCCCCTATGTTCATCTGTTTTGTTACTTAAATTCCACATATGAGTGAAATAATATGATATTTGTCTTTCCCTGGGCAGCCCTGGTGGCTCAGTGCTTTAGCGCTGCTTGCAGCCCAGGGTGTGATCCTGGAGACCTGGGATCAAGTTCCATGTTTGGCTCCCGGTATGGAGCCTGCTTCTCCCTCTGCCTGTGTCTCTACCTCTGTGTGTGTGTGTGTCTCTATGAATAAATAAATAAAGTCTTTTAAAAAATTAAAAAATATTTGTCTTTTCCTGATTGACTTATTTCACTTCACATAACACCCTGTAGTTCTATTCATGTTGCTGCAAATGGAAATATTTCATTCTTTTTGATGGCTGAGTAATATATATATATATATATGTATATATATATATATATATATATATATATATATATATATATCACATCTTCTTCATTCATCTGATGGACATCTTGGCTTTTTCCATATTTTGGCTCTTGTGGACATTGCTGCTGTAGCCCTTTGGGTGCATGTGCCCCTAAAAATTAACAACTCAGAAAAAAACAGTTACTGGTGAGGATGCAGAGAAAGGGGAACCTCCTTGCACTGTTGGTGGGAATACAAACTGGTGCAGACACTCTGGCAAACAGTATGGAGGTTCCTCAAAAAGTTGAAAATAAAGCTATCCAATGGCCTGGCAATTGCACTACTAGATATTTATCTAATGGAAATGTCTTTTAAGGCAAATACATTCCAACTAACTAAAAAAGAAACAGTGAAGAGAAAGCATTGAGGATTTTCAATGTTCAAATCACAACTACAGTGTTCTAGTTCTCTGGAAAGAACTATCTTGTATCAAACATCTTGATAGCAGAGTTCTTGCTGCATCGGCAGTGTCAGAGTGCCAGACTGTTCTGTTCTATGTAGAATATTTTACTAACTTAAAAAAAATCATCATTTTCTTCTAGACATGCCCCTGTAAGTTGATTTTACATGTTTGCCTTAGTAGTTTTTATTTTTTTGTGGATAGAAAATTACCTCAAATTATTGCAATAAGGACTGTAATAGCATGTCCAGAAAGAATTAATTCTTGTAAGCAGGCCATTCTGTAAAGCAACCTGTTTCTGTCAACTCTGGTTACCAGAATTTTGAGTGCAACGGGTAGAAAGGGTGCATTCCTTATAGTATCTATACACAAATATATCTGGAAGGCATATTTAACTCTAAAACAGATAATAACAAACTTGCTGGGAAGCAGGAACCCAAATGGTGAAATAGAAGCTGTGTATATAGTATTAATGGGTAAGGCCATGTTGTGTGATGATTAAGATCAGAATACAGAACAATGTAGTTAAGTAATGTCTCCATTATACACTAGCTGTGTGATCCCTGACAATGTAGCTATCCTCTCCATTTTCCTTATCTAAAAAGTCAGCATAAGAGGATATGCCTCATAGAATTCTTTGAGAAATTGGTTAAACTGAAACTCATAAATCACTTAGTAAAAACCCTACATTACAATAAGTATTAAACCTATCAGTGTGGTGACGATGATAACATCAATTTCAAATACCTCTTCATTATGCACCCAATAATAACCTACATGACTTCTGTCTCTGCTCAGGTCATCTGTTGTTATCCTTATTCTACTTATAACCCTATATGTTCCCCAAGTCTTTTCTAATGATGCTGGGAGCAGGGAGGCCATTTTCTTGTCTCAGATTCTCTATATTCTTTGTATATAATTTTTAGTCTTTGAACCCCAAAACACATCAGGTTCTCTTTAGAGTCCCTACAAAATTTCTCTTCCCCTGTTAGTCCTGATAAATGTGACTGTTTATTTTAACTGCTAGTATAGGAGTGGCATGTATTTAATGAAGCTGCAGTTCTTTAAACTCAACACCACTCTGTGTTCTTTGGCATGTCACTACTTTGGTGGGCAATCACAACTCATAACCCAATTAGAGTCCAAATGAAAACAAATTCCTTAATTGCAAAAAACAAAAAAAAAAAAAAAAACTCCTCCACACCATGATATTTCCTGTGCAACACCATTAAACATTACTCCTTACTATTAAATTATGTCATGACTACTATTGTTCATTCTACACTAGTCAATACTAATTCAAACACTGGACAAAAATGCTTATTAAGCTAAATTAAATTGGATTATACAGCTAGCATGGAATAGTGATGTTTCATGGAGCCTTTGGATAACCTGTTTCAGCCAACTGAGACCATGGCCATTGCTGTATAATGAACTTCTTCCCTCTGAGAATACTCAGACATGAAAAACATTCAATAGAAGAGCATGATGTCATGTGGTTTAGGCTAGTCTATTCCTATAATCTATAGGAAATGAAAGAAACAAAAACATGAGCACCTCTTTAGTCTTCCATTTTACTTTATCTAAATCACATGAATTTTCTCATGTTTGCTATCCTGTAATTGTTCTATTCATGAAAAAAATTAAGCTTATCTGCCCAAATGAGAAAGTAAATATTTTCACATAATTTCATCATTTTACATCATCTAGGTTCAAAAGATGGGGACAAGTCAATTGGCACCAACGGAATAATCTTGGGGTCATACTCATGGAGCTTAACCATGAGCAAACCATGGATGTGATCCTTATTGCTGATACACAAATTATTCAAGGAAAGGGACTTCAATGTATGGCTAAAAAAACAATGTGGGTAAGATCCAAGTATTCCTTAATATTATACTAGATAGCAGAAGGAGTCCAGGACAGTGGACATACTAGAAAGATAACAATTCTTATGACATCTTATCTGAGTGATCAAGTTAATGCAAGGCCAGTCAAGCACCTCATGTCTCATACAATGAGCAAATTGAGTACATCATTTCTGATCTGAACTAGTAAGTAGACACCCAGATAATAGATCATTGAACAGTTAAGAAAAAAAAAAAACCTCTGATGGTGTCCCCCCAAATAAGAGAAGAGTAAGGGATCCCTGGGAGGCGCAGCCCTTTGGCGCCTGCCTTTGGCCCAGGGTGCGAACCTGGAGACCCGGGATCAAATCCTACATCGGGCTCCTGGTGCATGGAGCCTGCTTCTCCCTCTGCCTGTGTCTCTGCATCTCTCTCTCTCTCTCTCTCTCTCTCCCTCTGTGTCACTCATGAATAAATAAGTAAAATCTTAAAAAAAAAAACAACTTGAAATCAAGAATAAAATAAATAAATACATTGAATTAACCAACATACTAGTTTTGGATGTAGAGTCCAATAATTCATCCGTTTCCAAGCCAATTCCTAATCACACTTCCAAGTGCATTAGGAATTTGTCCCTTCCCATTCCAGTTTTTATAGGTCACTAGAACTCAGTTTCATTGTCTGTAAAATGAAATATATATATATATAAATTATATAAAATATATATAATTATATACCATTATAATTATATACTACAATGCTTTAAGTTATATTGTGTAAATACAGTTATATTTAATATTATTTGATTCATTAAATTAACCCCCCAAGACAGGGTAAATCTTAAGACAAAACTGTGGAAAAGCAATATTTATTTTTAGCTTCTATCTACCTCTCCACTTCTGCCCAACTCTTCCTGGCATATCCATTTGCCCATTACCAAGCTCTGTATATCCTTCTTCGAATTGAGTTATCTGATAAATGCATATTTAATACTTGTCAATAATGACAATATGTTACTTTTTTCATGGGGTATTTTTATTTTAATAGCAGAGTATAGGAAGGTAGTGCCTTAGCCCAGATGGCAGACTTTCAAGCACATTAGCGAATCAACAGTCAAAAATTAGAGAAGAGGAATTGCTTTCCAAATGCACAAACTTGGCAGTTGTGCACTCCACATTCCTAGAACATTACAATTGGTTAGTTTCTCAGAGTTTACAAAAGAGTTTCTCTAAACTCTGAAGATACTCCTCTTATCAGTTGGCTATTACTACAAAATGGCTAATTAACCACAAATTCTCAATGATATTCAACAAACATATTTTTTAAGCTTCGGAGGTGTTCTGCTGATTTACGCTAAATGTGGATGATCTTGGCTGGCCTTCTCATTCATGAGATGTATCTAGTTCACTCATGTGCCTCTATGTTGACTCTAAACTATGTGACTTTATTTTTCTCAGGGGGGCCAATGAACTAACCTGAGCATGACCTTACTGTGGTGATGGCAAAGTTGAAAGAGTACAAGTGCATTAAGCAAAATCTCTAAAACGCTAAGGTCAGTGGGACACCTGGATGGTGCAGTCAGTTGGGCATCTCCTTCAGATCCACTTGTGATCCTGAGGTCCTGTGATTGAGCCCCACATGAGACTGCCTGCTCAGTGGGGAGCCTGCTTCTCCCTCTCCCTCTGCCTGCCACTCTGCTTACTTGTGCTTTCTCTCTCGCTTGTTAAATAAATTTAAAAAGTAAAACCTTTTCTTAAAAAGGCTAAGCTCAGAACTGGTATGCTGTTATTTCAACCACATTTATTGTAAAAGAAAGTCATATGACCAAGCCCAGAGTCAGAGTGGAAAGGTACTGAAAATTTGCATGACAGAGAGCATAGTTATACGAAGAAGGGATGATTGGAGTCACTAAAAAGATCTATCTCAAGTCCACAAGAGACAAGAATTATTCATGCTCCTTCCATTTGAAACATATGCTCATCCCAGGAACCTCAAAAGTTTTATCAAACACATTAGGTTTGAGTCCCATATGATTTAAATAGCAAATTGACTAATTCTTTTGAGTTCCTCATTTTGTACTACCTTATATGCAGCTACATAGAAGGAGTTGGTCTTTTCAAGTTTCCACTGGGATACCTCCTTGTCCATAGCCAAAATTTGTTTAAGTACATTCCAAATATCACAAATGACTATTTCACCAAATGGGTTCCCATTTTTTCTGTCTTCTGTCATAGTTTCCTCAACATTTTTCCAACTTCCCACCACCAGCCAATGCTAAAAATAACTCTACACATTTCAGGTGTTTATTGAAACAACATCCATTTCTGGGTACCAATTACTCTTTCACTTCCCTTTGGTTGTATAACAAACCATCAGAAAACTTAATGGCTTAATATATATGACAGAACAATATTTGAAAATGTATTTGAAAAGATAGTTAAAACTTTCCAAAATTAATGAAAGGTAGCAATTCACACACCTTTTAAGTTCCATGATCCCCAAACATGATAAACATAAACATCACATCTATTCAAACACAAAAGTCAGATTGCTGAAAAAACAAAACTAAGTAGTAAATTTTTAAAGTAGATTTTTAGCTTTTAGGCAGAATGAGTCAAAAAGAAGAAGACACATTACATACAATGTAAATCCATATAAGTAATAGTCAATATGTTAGTTACCTGGAACAATGAAGGACATAGGACAATGTGACATCTTTAAAGTGATAGATGAAAAAAATAAAAAAAAAATAAAGTTATAGATGAAAACCAAAAACACTCAGCTTAGAATTCTCTATCAGGAGACAAGATCCTTTTAAGAGGAAAGTAAAATAAAGACATTTTCAGAGTGACAACAGCAGAATTAGTCTTCAGAAGACTTGTATTATAAGAAATACTGAAAGTTCTTCAGGCTGAAAAGAAACAATACCGGATATAATACTAAATCTGCAGAAAAACATAGACCACAGTGAGGTGAGAGTGTATATGTGCATATCTTTAATTTTAATGTGTAAATTACTTTTTAAAATATTAACCAAGGATTATGGGAATTATCATATATCTAGAAGTAAAATATGAGACAATAAGAATAAAATAGGGGACCGGAAAAAGACTTGTAAGGTTCTTATACTATTTGTCAGTTAGTGTGTTATTATTTGAAGATAGACAACAATAACTTAGATCACATTGTAATCTCTAGGATAAAGCACCCCTTAAAAGTATTAAAAAATATATAGCTAAAAGGTCAATACATGAAATTAAATATAATAATAAAATGTGAACTCATCCAAGAAAGGCAGGAAAGTAGTAACAGAAGAATAATGAGCTTCATAAGTGAATTGAACTAAATATTTAAAATAAAATAATACTAATCATACATAAACACTTTCAGAAAACAGAGCAGGAAGGAATGCACCCCAACTTGATTTTTAAAAACCTGAAAAGAATATTTAGAAGAAGGCTACAGATCAATATTAATCATGAACACAAAAGTCCTAAGCAAAATGCTGATAAATTGAATCCAGAAATACTAAAATAATATAGTAATAATAATAAATTATGACCAAATGATATTTTCCCAAGAATTAAAAATGGATTTGACTTTCAAAAATTAATGTACTAGACTTCTGGTTTCAGCTCTAACATATGAAAAGTATAGAAGTCTTCTCTCCTGTTCTCCTACAAGAAAAAAAGCTGAACAAATTAAAATAAACATTGTTCTTAGATTTCTTTTTTTGTTCTTAGATTAATGAGAGAATTGAAGTCACAAAGCAGACCACTGCTGCCTTGAAAACTATAGAGACATGTGAATACAGAGGATCACAGTCTATCAGGAGCAGAATCCACTGGAGCTATAAACTGGTAGGAACACTTAATGGTAATTGAAAAATCACTGGAGACTAAGTGTAGATGAGCTTGAGTGTTAAAAATCCCTTAAAGGGATCCCTGGGTGGCTCAGCAGTTTGGCGCCTGCCTTTGGCCCAGGGCGTGATCCTGGAGTCCTGGGATCAAGTCCCACATCGGGCTCCCTGCATGGAGCCTGCTTTTCCCTCTGCCTGTGTCTCTGCCTCTCTCTCTCTCTCTCTCTCTGTCTCTCATGAATAAATAAATAAAATATTTTTTAAAAAAACCTTAAGATCCAGCGTTAGGGTGTCTCCTTTACTTCCAAGAGTCCAACCAGGTTTTCCCAGGGAAGAACAGAGAAAAACAGCCTCTTGATCCCAACTATGCAAGGGCATGTAGGAAGTAACCACTTTGAAATAAGCGTAGAACATTCTGTCTACTTTACCGGAGCCTTATCTGATGTAGGGAAAAGGCAATTAGACAGCAGTTCCATCCCCCTCTAGCCTTCCTGTCTCACATAGAATTAAGAAAAAAAAAGGCTATGAAATTTTTCTGAAGGTCACGCCCAGATACACTGGTCCTCTAAAACACAGACTTAATCATAAGATTAGAATGGTTTTCTTCCTCAAAATCTTACTAACACATTAACAGCGCCCCAATACAATAACAGTGGAGTATAACTGAGAAAACTACAAGACTATTTAAGAAGGAGTTTCTAGGGAAACTCAAAGACAAAAGGGAAGGCCAAAAAAGGACACTAGAGAAAATTGAGCTGCTGACACAGCTCTAAGAAACATTAAACACAGCCTCTCAGCTGGATAAACATAACGCCTCACATTAAAGTTTGGTTCACCTCAGTACTTATTATCCAACATATCTTATCAGGATTTCAAGAAGAAAATTACAAGGTATGTTAAAAGGCAAGAAAAAGAAAAGTCAATCTGAAGAGCCAAAGCAAGTGTTAGAACTTGACTCACAAATGGTAGAAATTTTGGAATTATCAGCCAGGAACTTAAAAAAAAAAAAAACTATAACTAATATGCTAAAGGCTGTAATGGAAGAAGTGGACAACATGCAAGAAAAAATGGGTAATGTAATTAGAAAGATAGAAAAGATAAGATTAGATTAAAAGATTAGAAAGATAGAAAAGAATCAAAAGGAAATGTTAGAAACCAAAACAATTGTAACAGAAATGAAGATTGACTTTCATGGGATTATCAGTAGATTGGACATAGCCAAGGAAAGAGTCGTAAGCATAAAAGTTTCTATACCAATAGAAACTTCCCAAACTTAAATGAAAATGAAAAAAATAGAACAAACTATCCAAGAACTATGGGCTATTTACAAAGGGTGCAATGTATACAATAGGAATACCAGAAGAAGAAAGAAAGGCAGAGTTGAAAAATATTTAAATTAAAAAAATATTTACATTAATCATGGCTGAGAATTTCCAAAATTATTGACAGATACAAAACTCACAGATTTTGGCATCTCACAAAACATCAGCAGGGTAAATACCCCCAAAATCTACATGTAGGTATATCATATTCAAAGTGTGGGAAATTAAAGAAGGAAACCTTGAAATAAGCCAGAAGAGGGAAAAAAATTATCTATAGAAGAATCAAGAATAATAATTGTATCAGACTTTTCTTCAGAAGCCATCCAAACCAGAAGAGAAGGAAAATAAATATTTTAAATGTTGAAAGAAAAAAAAAACCCACCAATCTAAAATTCTGTATCCAGTGAAATTATCATAGAAATACAAACTTTCTCAGACAAACAAAACTTGAGGGAACTTGTAATCAATAGAACTGCCTTGCAAGAAATATTAAAAGAAATTCTTCAGAGAAAAGGAAAATATGTTAGTTGAGACATAGAAAGAAATAATCATAAGAGAAAAATAATTGACATTTAGAATGCATCAAAATTTAAAAGGTATGCTCATGTAAAAATATGTTAAAGAAAATAATAGGCAAAGTACAAGTTGAGAGCAAAGGATCAAAAGCATATATCAGACAGACAAAGAACTGGTACCTTGGGTATATTAAAAAATTGTTACAATCAAAGACAAGACAAGCAACTCAATGAAAAAATGCTCAACATAGTTAGTCACCAGAAAAATCAAATTGAAACCACAATGGGATTGCACTACATACTCACCAGAAAGGATAAATAAGTACAACTGGCAGTACCAAATGTTGATGAGAATGTCAAGCAATGAAAAATCTAATAATACTTTATAGGGAATAATTTTAAAAAATTACAACTTTGAAAAATGGTCTGACAGCTTCTTATGAAACTAAATATATTTCTTCCTTATGAACCTGAAAATACCAATCTTTGTGGTATGTACTCAAAGAAGCAAGAATTTTATTCAAATTTTATTCATAGCAACTTTGTTCAAATGAGAAAAAATGGGAAATAATAGGGTCCATCAACAGAAGAATGGATGGAAGATGGAGGAGTAAAAGAACTCTGAGCTCAACAAAACTCGTATTTTCCAACTAGATAGCATCCATATTAAAGTCAGTAAACTGGAGATTGACCCACAGATTGGCATAACAAACTCCACAACTAAATACAGAGAAGCTGCATCTGAAAGTTTAGAAAAGTCAAAAAGGCAGATTGAGGCCGCCACAGGATGGAGGGAGCTGCATACATACAAAAGGCAGAGAAATGGGCCTTCATGCCAGAGAGCTCACACAAGGAAGACTAATCCCCTTAACATTTAGCTTTAAAAATCAGAGGGGCTGAATTCCATGAGTTTGTGAACCAGTGGGACTTAGAACTCAGAGCTTTAAAGGTCAGCTGACTCAAGACTGGGCTAGCTGAGAAGGTGAGTGATAGCTGCTTGATGTGTTTAAATAGATAGCAGCTTGAGTAGAGAAGCAACATAAAAATGGCAGTTTACCCAACACTGGGGTAAATAGGAGACAGATCTGTTCATACTGATTTTGTTGTTTTTGTGTTTGTGTGTGTGTGTTTGTTTTAATTATCAGTCATGTTCATACTGATTTTGGAGCATGCTGGGGGACTTCTTTGGAAATGAGGGAGCTGACAGATGCCATTTACTTCCCCAACTGCCAGCATGAACACAGACCCATCTGCAGGAGGCAGGGCTGCACAGACACTTGTAGCCTTAAACCAGGGCTCAGGGCAAATTTTGTCAAATCTGTGTGAATGCCCCAGCCAGCCACCAAGTACACGGCTGCCACCATGTGCCCAGGCCAGCCACAGGACCCAGCTGCCCAGCTCCTGCCACTGTTGTGCTCCAGGCCCAACCACATCCAGCCATCATCATGCAATGCACCGAGGCTCACATCTCTGGCCACTCCAGCAGCAGCCCCCAGGTGCCAGTTAATACTTTCACAAGCAGAAAACATAGCTGAATTTCCTAACACACAGAAACAGACATAGAGAGGCAGACACAATGAGCAGACAGAGAAACTTATCCCAAATGAAAGAACAGGACAAGGCCACAGCCAGAGAGCTAAGTGAAACAGATATAAGTAACATGCCTAATAGATAATTTCAAGCAATGAACATAAGGATACTCACTGGACTTGAGAAAAGCCTGCAAGACATGAGTGAGATCCTTAACACAGAGATAAGCAATAACATAGAAGAGATAAAGGGTTTAATAAATGATACAAGAAACATACTTGATAGAGTGAACAGGAGGATGGAAGAAGCAGAGGAACAAATTCGTGACCTAGGAAACAAAGTAATGGAAAGTAATCAGGCTGAACAAAAGTTAGAAAAAATTTACACAAAATGAGAATAGATTTAGGGAACTTAGTAACTCCATCAAATGTAATAACATTCATATTGTAGGAGTCCCACAAGAAAAAAAGAGAGGAAAGGGGGCAGAAAATTTATCTGAAGAAATGATAGCTAAAAACTTCCCTTATCTGGGGAAGGTAACAGATATCCAGATCCAGGAGGCACAGAGAACTCCCATCAAAATCAACAAAAGTAGACCCATACCAAGACACATTATCATTAAATTGGAAAAACACAGTGATAAAGAAAAAATTCTTAGGAACAACAGACAAAAAAAGTTAGTAACTTACAAGGGAAAAAATCATAAGGCCAGCAGATTTTTCAACAGAAACTTTGCAAGCCAGAAGGAAGTAGCATGATATATTCAAAGTTTTAAATGGAAAAAAATCTGTAGCCCAAGAATACTCTATCCAGGTAGGCTATCATTTGGAATAGAAAGAGAGATAAAGAGATGCCTGGGTGGCTCAGTGGTTGACCATCTGCCTTTGGCTCAGGGCATGATCCTGGGATCTGGGATCGAGTCTCACATCAGGCTCCCTGGAAGGAGCCTGCTTCTCCCTCTGCCTATGTCTCTGCCTCTCTCTGTGTGTATCTCTCATGAATAAATAAATAAAATCTTTTTTAAAAGGGGAAGAGAGATAGTTTCCCAGACAAAAACAAAAGGAGTTTGTGACAGCTAAACCAGCCCTGCAAGAAAAATTAAAGAGGACTCATTGAGTGGAAAGGAGGGACCAAAAGTAAAGGTAGAAAACAAAAAAGCAGTAAAAAATGAATATTTCTGTGAAAATGCAGTCAAGGAACTTATCAAAAAAGATAAAATATAATAACATATACCTAAAACATGGGGAGGAGAGGAGAAGAGAATAAGTTCAAACTTAAGTGACCATTGACTTAACATAGACTTTTATATGTAGAAGAGGTTATATATAAACTTAAATGTAACCATATATCAAAAATAACTGATAAACATGTAAGGAATATAAAGAAAGAAACCAAAGTTTATCACTAAGGAAAATCAGCAAGACATGGAAGAGAGAAAGACAAGAATGGATCACAGAATATCTTCAGAAACAACCACAAAACAAAATAAAATGGCAATAAATATACATCTATCAATAATTTCTTTGAGGGGCAGCCCCAGTGGTGCAGCGGTTTAGTCCCGCCTGCGGCCCAGGGCGTGATCCTGGAGACCTGGGATCGAGTCCCACATCGGGCTCCTGCATGGAGCCTGCTTCTCCCTCCACCTGTGTCTCTGCCCGCCCCCCTATGTCTATCATAAATAAATAAACAAATCTTTTTAAAAAATTTATTTGAATGGGGATCCCTGGGTGGCGCAGCGGTTTGGCGCCTGCCTTTGGCCCAGGGCGCGATCCTGAAGACCCGGGATCGAATCCCACGTCAGGCTCCCGGTGCATGGAGCCTGCTTCTCCCTCCGCCTGTGTCTCTGCCTCTCTCTCTCTCTCTGTGACTATCATAAATAAATAAAAAATTAAAAAAAAATTTATTTGAATGTAGACTCTTGGGATTTCCAAGATGGAGGAGTAGTAGGAGAACCCTGACCTTTGCCTCATCCTTTAGATACAAATACAACTTTCAACTATTTTGAACAACTAAGAAGAGGATCGGAGGAGTGCAAAAACAAGCTACACAGTTGGAGCGAGTGAATTTGGCAGAGGTGAGGTTTAGAATCCTGAATTGGGCTTTGGGGAGTCTTGAAGCTGGGAAGCAGAAGAAGCACAGTACTGGAGCAAAGTCAGGAAGAGGGAGAAAGTTGGAAAGAGTACAGAAGATGATGACCATACAAGAAGCTATGGTAAGTGGATCCTTGGGTTGATCAGAGAGTGATTGCTCCTCTTCCTAGAGGGCATTTGGAGGACCATATTTGTCCTCTCCAGATACAAGGGGACAGCTGGGGAACTGTTGAGTGGAAATCAGCAGCAGAGCCAGAGGGGTGCACAGAGGGCTCTTAACTTTTCAGTGTGAGCCACAATTGGCTTAACCCTCTGTGTGTGTGCTCACTGGCCACTTTTCTAAGGTTGAATGAGCAGAATGCAGAGACTGGAGCTGGTTGTGGATAACCTAGCCACTGCTTTTTGCTGCCTGCCACAATAGAGTCATGGTTCTGTGATGGCTTTTCTGGGACAAGAGGAGTAGGGGACTGAGTTGAGTGCAAAAGGCTAATAACCTGGCTACAAGTTTTCAGTGAGCTTACAATAAGCTCTAGTCTGTAGAGCACACTGTGTGATGGCTTTTTGGGGACAGAAAGGTGTTGAGGATGCCCTGAGCCTCCCAAACTGGGGACAGGAGTGGGTGAGCACATTGCCAAGCCATTTAAAACTTGGAACTTTGAGTCCCAGTCACTGGCCAAAGATAAAATACATAAAATATGTGGCTCTGGGCATGCCAACGACCTGGGCACAGACAGGTTAGGGCAGGGAACTGACCCAGGTCACAGGAGATTGCTCACTTTTCTAAGAGGGCCTCCTGAGCAATAGCTGCTGAGAGTTCCACTCCTCAGAGACAAAAAGGTGAGGTGAGTCCATATTCTACCTTCTACAATGTCCCCTCCTGCCCTCCAGCAGAGTCAACTCCAGAGTGAAACACAGTACCTCTAATGAAGGCTGGAGTCCCATATGTTAAACCCCACCCCTCTGACCTGGCAGGAGCGTCTTTACAAGGGCAAATCAGCTTGTGAGCCAGCACAGAAGGCCCCTCCCTCAGAAGACCAACAGAAACTGCCACATTTACCAAGTCTAATGATTAAAGAAAGGTCCAAAACATCTGCTTCTGGCTTAATTTCACAAACAAATCAAAGCATATCTACTTAAAGGACCGAACACTCCCCACTACAAGCAAGGAGGAACTCTGTAGCAGAAGGACCAGTGGGAAATAGCAGCCAAAATACGCCATCAGAGTGTACACAGCATACACCAGAATCACTTCCTAAAGATACTGTTGTTATTGTAGCTGCTTTGGCTGTTTTTCTTTCTTTTTCGGCTTGCTCTTTACTTCCTCCTTTCTATTCTGGACAAAATGAGTAGAAGGATAAATTCACGGCAAAAGAACCAGAGATAGTATTCTTTGCCAAAGATTTAATCAATATGGATATAGGCAGGATGTCAGAACTAGAATTCACAACAACAATTATAAAGATATTGACTGGGCTTGAAAAAAGCATAGAATACAACAAAGAGTCCCTTACTGCATAAATAAGAGAATTAAAATCTAATCAGGCTGAAATTAAAAATGCTATTACTGAGATGCAGTAAAAAATGGAGGCTCTAACTGCTAGGACAACTGAGGCAGAAGACAAAGTCAGTGACATAGAAGACAAAATGGTGGAAAGTAAAGAAATAGAAAAAGACAGAAAAACGACTCCTGGATCATGAGGGGAGGCTTTGAGAAATCAGTGATACTATAAAGCACAATAATATTTAGGGGTTTTGGAAGATGAAGAAAGAAGGGGGGCAGAAGTTGTGGACAATTTAGAGCTGACAATTTCCCTAGTCAATGGAAGGAAACAAGCAATCAGTCCAGAGGAACCCCCCTCAAAATCAATAAAAATAGATGAACAACCTGACATAAAATAGTGAAGCTTACAAATTTCAGAAATAAAGATAAAATCCTAAATGTAGCTCTGGACCACAGGTTCTTAACCTACACAGGTAGAAACATAAGACTGTCTTCAGACCTGTCCACAGAGACCTGGCAGACCAGAAAAAAATGGCATGCTATATTCAAAGTGCTAAAGAAGAAAAACATGCAGCCAAGAACACTTTATCCAGCAAAGGTTGTCATTCAGAATAGATGGAGAGATAAAGAGCTTCCCAGACAAAGAGAAACTAAAAGAATTTGTGATCACTAATCCAGCCTTGCAAGAAATATTAAAGGGGATCATTTGAGCAGAGAGAGAGAGAGAGCCCAAAAGTAACAAAGACCAAAAAGGAAGAGACAATCTACAGAAACAGTGATATTACAGATAATGCAATGGCGCTAAATGCATATCTTTCAATAATTACTCTGAATGGAAATGGACTAAATGTTCCAATCAAAAGACTCAGATATTAGATTGGATAAAAAAATAAAAAACAAGAACCATCTAGATGCTGTCTCCATGAGACTCATTTTAGACCTAAAAACACCTTCAGATTGAAAGTGAAGGGGCAGAGAACCATTTATCATGCTAATGGACATCAAAAGAAAGTGGGAGTAGCCATTCTTATATCACACAAACTAGATTTTAAACCAAAGACTGTAATAAGAGATGAAGGACACTATATCATATTAAATGGTTATCCAATAAGATGAGCTAATAATTATAAATATTTATGCCTTTAACACAGGAGCAGCCAATTACATCAACCAATTAATAACAAAATTAAACATATTGATAATAATACAATAATAGTAGGGGACTTCGACACCTCACTCACAGCAACATTCAGATCATCTAAACAGAAGGTCAACAAGGAAACAAAGGCATTGAATGACACTCTGGATGAGATGGACTTCACAGATATGTTCAGAGCCATCCATCCTAAAACAATAGAATATATTCTTCTCAAGTGCAGATGGAACATTATTCAGATTAGAACAGATTTGGGGTCACAAATCAGGTGTTGACCAGTATCAAAATATTGGAATTATTTCTAGCATGTTTTGAGACCACAATGCTTTAAAAAATGAACTCAAGCACAGGAGAGAATTTGGAAGGAATACAAATACATGGTTGTTAAAGAGCATCCTAGTAAGGAATGAATGAGGTGAGGAGGGGAGGCAAGATGGCAGAAGAGTACAGGTCCTTGTTTAATCTAGTCCCCTTAATTTAGCTAGATAACTATCAAACCATCCTGAACACCTATGAATTCAACCTTAGATGTAAAGAAAGAATGGCTGACACTCTACAAATAGAAAAGTGACCACGTCTTGCAAGGTAGGAGTGCAGAGAAGAGAAACCCAAGAAGGGGTATATTGGAAAATAAATGGTGGGAGGTGTGAAACTTTGTAGCTTGCTGCAGGAAAGTGAAACAACTCTGGGGCTCAAAATTGGGATCTTTAGAAATCTGTTCCTGTGAGAAAAATTCCCTGCCTGAAAGGTAGTCAGTGGTGAAAAAGGGAAAAAACACAGGAGGGACAGTAGGGTCTCAATATTCTCAGAGGTACAGAAAGAATAGTGACATCTGAGCCAGCAGAGTTCCCAAGCACTGGGGTAGGGAAACAGGTCAGTGAGTCTGGGAGAGGCTCAGTTTGTTATGCATAAACCACAAACCAGACTAGTTAGGAGGCTGCTCACCATACTGGGTCCTTGCAAAGGACTGGTTGCAGCAACCCTCCACCTTCATCTGGGAGAAGTGGAATGGGTGCCCACTCAACAGGATGAATGTTCTCTATGCCAGGGCCCTAAAAGGGACAGAAGTGGGGCAACCCTCCACTTACTCTGGGAGGGTGGAGTGAGTTCATGCACAAGTGAGCAAAAGTACTTCCAGGCAGGGTCCTGCAGTTGCACAAATCAATGTCCCCTTGCCTGCGCATGGGAAAGATCTGAGTGAGTGGACACTATAAGAATCTGCAGTTTCGGGATCCCTGGGTGGCGCAGCGGTTTGGCGCCTGCCTTTGGCCCAGGGCGCGATCCTGGAGACCCGGGATCGAATCCCACATCGGGCTCCCGGTGCATGGAGCCTGCTTCTCCCTCTGCCTGTGTCTCTCTGCTTCTCTCTCTCTCTCTGTGACTATCATAAATAAATAAAAAAAAAAAAAAAAATTAAAAAAAAGAATCTGCAGTTTGGCATGTGCTGGGTTTTCTCAGGATGCGACAATTTTTTTTCTTTTTGCCCCCAAGAGAGGCATAGAAAAGCTCCAGGAACAAAGACCTCACATGATAAACTGCTTACACCGAGTGCTGCAAGGGGTGGTACAGATCTCCCTAGACACAGACACCTGAGAATCCGTGCCACAGGCCCTTCCCCCAGAAGATCAGCTGAAAGAACAGAACAGCAAGTTTACTGACCAAAGAGGACTGGAAAACTCCAGGGTTAGGGTAAAATAGTACATAGAACTTGAGGTTTTCTTCTTATGATTCATTTATCTTTCAGGTTAAAATTTTCCAATACTTCTTTTTTTCCATCTTAACCATTATAACTCTTGGTTTTTAAGTTTTTTTTAACTTTCATATTTTACAATTATGTGTTATAGATATATTCTTCATTTTTGGCTTCCTTTCACCATATTCAATAATACATATATATGTATTATATATGTAAGAATATATATATGTATATATATTGCTTTTTAAAAAATATATAATCTTGGAATTTAGTATCTTCTGACATACAGATGAAAATACCACTGAGAACCAAGTGGATCACCCTGTTTTGTCCACTCTGTGAGATTATATTCTCTCTCCCCCACCACTTCCCCTGCACACTTTTTTTGGTTTTTCTTTCTCTTTGTCTTTTTTCTTTTATTTTCTGATTTAAGTAAAATGTCAGAGGCAAAGTTCAGGATTTAAATTATCAAGTTACTTGATAGGCCTGAAAAAAGCATAACAGACTAGAGAATCTCTTACTGCAGAAAAGAAACTTAATCAGAAAAAAATTAAAAATACTCTGAGATGGAGCTTAAGCTGGATGGGTAAATGAGGCAAAAGAGAGGATAAGTGACAGAATACAAGTTGATGGAAAGGAAGGAAGCTGAGGAAAAGAGAGAAAAACAACTAATAGTCCATGAGGAGAGTAAAATTATAGTTTAAAAAATCCGTACTATTAGGATTACAAAGGGCACAGAGAGTGAGAGGGCCAGAAGGTATGTTTGAGCAAACCATGGCTGAGAACTTTCTGGGGAAGGAAACAGACATTCACATCCAAGAGATAGAGAGGACCACTCCCAAAATCAACAAAAACTGATCAACACCTGGTATAAAATAGTTAAGATTGCAAATTTGAGAGATAAAGAGAAAATTCTGAAAGCAGCTGAAGACAAGAGATTCCTAATAAACAGAAGGAGAAATGTTAGACTAAGAGAGAGAGACCTGTCCACAGAGACCTGGCAGGTCAGAAAGGGCTGGCATGATAACGTCAGGATATTAAATAAGAAAAACTTGCAGCCAAGAATACTTTATACATCAAGGCTGTCATTCAGAAAGTAAGGAGAGATAAAGAGCTTCTAGGACAGACAGAAACTGCAAGAATATGTGACCACCAAACCAACACTGTGAGAAATATTAAGGGGGATCCTGAAGCAAAGAGGGAGCCCTAGGAAACAGAGACAATCTGCAGAAACAGGGCTGATAGAGGTAATACAAGGGCACTGAATGCATATCTCTAAATAGTTACTCTGAACATGAATGGGCAACATGCTCTAAACATGAATGGGCAAAATACTCCAGTCAAAAGACACAGGGTATTAGACTGGATAAAAAAGCAGGACCCATCTAAATGCTGTCTACATGAGACTCATTTTAGTCCTAAAGACACCTTCAGACTGAAAATGAGGGGGCTGGAGAACTAATTACCATGCAAATGGACCTCAAAAAAAGCTGGGTAGCAATATTCATATCATATAAATTAGATTTTAAACCAAAGACTGTAGTAAGAGATGAAAAGGGACATTATATCATACTTAAAGTGCCTATCCAACAAGAAGAACTAACAATTATGAATATTTATGCCTCAAATGTTGGAGCAGCCAATTATATCAACCAATTAATAACCCAAAGTAAACAGATACATAGATAATAATACACTAATAGTAGGAGACTTCAACACTCCACTCTCACAAAGGACTGATCTTCTATCCAGAAGATCACCAAAGATACAAGGGCCTCGAATGACACACTGGACCAAATAGATTTCACAGATATATAC
The DNA here is from genome assembly GCF_048418805.1 of Vulpes vulpes. NCBI lineage: Eukaryota > Metazoa > Chordata > Mammalia > Carnivora > Canidae > Vulpes > Vulpes vulpes. Next base: position 70,069,767 of record NC_132783.1, on the reverse strand, counting down.
AGAACATTCCTTCCAAATGCAACTGAATACACATTCTTCTCAACTGCACATGGAATTTTCTCCAGAATAGACCACATACTGGGTCACACATCAGTTCTCAATTGATACCAAAAGATTGGGACTGTCCCCTGCATATTTTCAGATCACAATGTTTTGAAACTTGAACTCACTCACAAAAGAAATTTGGAAGGTACTCAAACATTTGGAGAGCATCGTACTAAAAGAAAAATGGGCCAACCAGGAAATTAGAGAAGAATTTAAAAGTTTCATGGAAACTAATGAAAATGAAAGCACAACTGTTCAAAACCTTTGGGATACAGCAAAGGCAGTCCTAAGAGGGAAATACATCTCAATACAAGCCTCCCTAAAAAAAAAAAAAACAGAAAAATCTCAAATACACAAGTTAACCTTACACCTAAAGGAACGGAAGAAAGAATAGCAAATAAAGCCTGAACCAACCAGGAGAAGAGAAATAATAAAGATTAAAGCAGAATTCAATGAAATAGAGACCAGAAGAACAGTAGAACAGTTCAATGAAGCGAAGAGCTGATTCTTTGAAAGAATTAATAAGATAGATAAACCCCTAGCCAGACTTAGTAAAAATAAAAAAGACTCAAGTGAATAAAATCATAAAAGAAAGAGGAAAGATAACTGAAGAGTCAAACAGAACAAAACAGAGTTTGGATATTCACCACACATGCAAAAATTTTATTCTTTGGAAAATAGAACTACTTTGCAAGATCTGCCCCAACCTTAAAGGTGTTTGTTGCTCAATAAATCCTGAGTACTAATCAAGTACTTATCAATTGTATTGCCATTTTGTGTGTGTGTGTGTGTGTGTGTGTGTATGCAAGTGCACATGCGTGTGCACATCCATGTGTCTGTCTCTCTTACTAGATAGTTGGTTGAAGGTAGGATAAATAGTTGTGCTCCCTAAGGGATGCCTGTATATAGTTTGGTCCAATTATGGTGGATTTCTCAAAAGGAACATGTTGGCAGCTCCTTCCATGATCAGGTAGGACTTATGGAGACAGAGAGAAATAGAGAGAGACCAAATAGAAGTATAAAAATAAGACAATAAGTGTCAAGAAGAAATACTCTTTCAGTTAGTCATTTATTCATTCCATCAGATATTGTGTACCCATTATGACTCACAAGCTGAGAATATGAAAATAAATAAAATAATGTTATTTAGTTATACCTTAATAAAGCTGTCTTTAAAAAAGAAAAAAAAAGAAATAAGTCAAGCAACACCCAGTATTCTGAGTGGGGTAATTTCAAGAAGTGAAAGACTAAAGAAACAAGGAGTGAGTTTGTGGGGTAAGAAAGAATTTCATGAGGCACAGATAGAATGGATCCTCATGGACAAAGCATGAAAGAGTGAAAGTACAAACTGAGATTAGGCTACAGTGTATAATTAGGTTTGAGAAAGACAGAATCCTGAAATGGAGTGGAGGGATTATGGCAAAAGGCTGAAGGAAACACATTGTGGAGAGTTTGCTGAATCACAGGAACCAAGGTGAGGAGTTCAAATTTATTTTAGTAAGCAAAGGAGAGTCTTAAATATGTCTGAGCTGACTGTTGACATACTCTGAGCAGTACTTCAGAAAGAAGATGTTAATTACAGTGTTCAAGAGACTAGAAGAAATGCAGAGCAAGCAGCGAACAGGTTTCCAAGACTATTACAATCCATGGAGTGCCTAGGTGGCTCAGGTGGTTAAGTGTCTGCCTTCAGCTCAGGTAATGATCCCAGGGTAGGAGGATCAAGCCCCACATCGGGCTCCCTTATCCATGGGGAGTCTGATTCTCCCCCTCCCTTTGCCTCTGCCTGCCAGTCCCCATGCTTGTGTGTGCACTCTCCCTCTTTCTCTCTGTCAAATGAATACGTAAAATCTTTTTTAAAAAAGACTATTACAATCCAGGCAAAAAGCAATCAAGGTCTTTAAGATATATGCATGATTATTCCCACAATAAATACTATATTTTTAAGTCATTAAAAATAAAATTGGGGCTGCCTGGGTGGCTCAGCGGTTGAGCCCCTGTCTTCAGCTCAGGGCATGATACCAGGGTCCTGGGATCGAGTCCCACATTGGGTTCCCTGCAGGGAGTCTGCCTGTCCTTCTGCCTATGTCTCTGACCCTCTCTGTGTGTCTCTCATAAATAAATAAATAAAATCTTTTTTAAAAGGGGAGAGATCACAACCAACACCAAGGAAATACAAACGAATTTAAAAACGTTATGAGCAACTATATGTCATCCTGGAAGAAACGGATGCATTCCTGGAAACCTATAAATTAACAAAACTGAAACAGGAAGAAATAGAAAATCTGAACAGACAATTAACCAGAGAAGAATTGAAGCAGTCATCAAAAGCTTCCAAGAAACAGAAGTCCAGGGCCAGATGGCTTCCTAGGGGAATTCTACCAAACATCTAAAGAAGATGTTTCAAAAAATAGAAATGGAAGGAAAACTTCCAAACTTACTCTATAAGGCCACCATTACCTTGATCTCATTGTGGTTTTGATTTGGATTTCCCTGATAACAAGTGATGCTGAGCAATTTTTAATGTGTCTGTTGGCCATTTATATGTCTTCTCTGGAGAAAAGTCTGTTCATGTCTTCTGATTCACTGGATTATTTCATTTTTGAGTGTTCAGTTTGATAAGTTCTTTATAGATCTTGAATACTGGGACACCTGGGTGGCTCAGCAGTTGAGCATCTGCCTTCAGCCCAGGGTGTGATCCCGGAGTCCTGGGATCGAGTCCCAGGTCGGGCTCCCTGCATGGAGCCTGCTTCTCCCTCTGCCTATGTCTCTGCCTGTCTCTCTCCGTCTCTCATGAATAAATAAATTTAAAAAAAAAACCTTTTAAAAAAGATCTTGGATACTACCCCTTTCTCTGATGTGTCATTTGCAAATACTTTCTCCCATTCCCTAGGTTGCCTTTTAGTTTTGGTGACTATTTTCTTTGCTGTGCAGAAGCCTTTTATCTTGATGAAGTCCAATAGTTCATTTTTGCCTTTGTTTTCCTTGCCTTTATAAACACATCTTGCAAGTAGTTGCTGCAGCCAAGGTCGAAGTAGTTACTGTCTGTGTTCTCCTCTAGATTTTGATGGATTCCTGTCTCACATTTATATCTTTCATCCATTTTGAGTTTATCTTTATGTAAGAAAATGGTCCATTTTCACTCTTCTGCATGTGGCTGTCCAATTTTCCAAACATCATTTGTTGAAGAGACTGTCCTTTTTCCATTGGATATTCTTTCCTTCTTTGTCAAAGATTAGTTGACCATAGAGTTGCATATCCATTTCTGGGTTCTTTATTCTGTTTCATTGATCTGCGTGTCTGTTTTTGTGCCATTACTATACTGCCTTGATGATTACAGCTCAATATAGCTTGAAGTCTGGGATTTTGATGTCTCCAGCTTTGGTTTTCTTTTTCAACATTCCTCTGGCAGTTCGGGGTCTTCTGGCTCAATACAAATTTCAGGATTATTTATTCCAGCTCTGTGAAAAATGTTGATAGTATTTTGTGTAGATTGCTCTGGGTAGCATAGACATTTCAAATATTACTTCTTCCAATCTATGATCATGGAATGTTCTCCCTTCTCTTTGTGTCTTCCTGAATGTCTTTCGTAAGTGTTCTGTAGAGTATTAAGAGTACTAATTCTTTACCTCTTTGGTTAGGTTTATTCCTAGGCATCTTATGGTTTTTGGTGCAATTATAAATGGGATCAATTCCTTAATTTCTCTTTCTTCTATCTCATTGTTAGTATATAGCAAGGCAACTGATTTCTGTGCATTGATTTTATATCCTGCCAATTTGCTGAATGCTGTATGAGTTCTAGCAATTTTGGGATGGAGTCTTTTGGTTTTCCACATACAGTATCATGTCATCTGCAAAGAGCGAGAGTTCGACTTTTTCTTACCCATTTGAATGCCTTTTATCTCTTTTTGTTTTCTGATTGCTGAGGCTAGGACTTATAGTACTATGTTGAACAACAGCAGTGAGAATGGACATCCCTGTCATGCTTCCGACCTTAGGGAAAAGTTCTGTTTTTTAACATTGAGGATGAATTTGCTGTGGGCTTTTCATATACAGCTTTTATAACATTGAGACATGTTCCCTTAATCCCTATACTTTGAAGAGTTTTAATCAGAAATGGATGTTGTATTTTGTCAAATGCTTTCTCTGCATCTGTTGAAAGGATTATATGGTTCTAAAATGAGTCTCTTGTAGATAGCATATGGATGTGGGACCCCATTAATTTTAATATTATTTCACTTTATGGTATTCCTGATTTCTCAAAGGCTCCCCTTATGATCCATTAGTTGTTTCTCTCTCTTTTCCTCAGCTTCTATACCTTCCAGCATTTTGTCTTCTATGTATAGACTCTCTCTTCTGTCTCACTTACCCTAGCCATTAGAGATCCATTTTACCCTAGCACCTCAGTTAAACATTTTAAATTTTGGCCTGTGATTAGATTTTAGTTCTTTTATTCCTGCACAAAGGATTCTCTAGTGTCTTTTATGCTTTTTTCAAGCCCAGCTAATATCTCTCTAATCACTTTCCTAAATTGAGGTCCAACATTTTACTTATATCCATATCAATCAAATCCTAGGAGAGAGAATTAACTCTGGTTCTTTCTTTTTTGTTAATTTCTTCTTCTAATCATTTTATCCAGGGAAGAATAGATGAATACGAAAACAAAACAAAAAATATCAAACATGACCCTGGTGAAACACACTAGACAAATCCAAAGAAATCTGAAACCAAACAGAAAAGAAAAAAAGGGAATAAAAGGAGAATATAATCTCACAGATGGACAAAACAGAGTAATAAACTAGCCCCATCATGTATTTTGGTCTGTTTGTTAGAAAGCATTAAATCTCAAAACTGTAAAGAAGAACTTATATAAATACAAAAATAAAATTCAATATAGGGAAAAGAAGCCAAAAGTAAAGAGTATATCTATAAAATGAAATGTTAAAATGAAAAATTTAAAAAGACTTTAAAAAGAGTTGATAAAATAAGAAAGTAGTTGAAAAGGAAAAACAAAGAAAAATTTAAAATGAAAGACTAAAGATTCATGAGAAAAAATCCTCAAATTCTATATACTATTTTCCCCCTAGTGCAATAGTTTTTCAGTTTTGTGTGATCCATAAACTTGGTATTAGCCTGGTGTTCCTTCTGGTTTCTGAGGAAGGGGTCTGCTGAACTGATTCTCAGGTGTCTTTGCCTGGGTGGAGTTACCCCACCTCTTGCCAAGAGGCCAGTCTCAGTTTAAGTTGCTTGGGTTGCTCTATGTGGCTTTGTTCCCTGAAGGCTTTCCTTATTGCTTTAGAGGATGGAGGAAAAAGCTTAAATGGCAGCACCCTGATCCCCAGCTCCAGAGCTGACTGACTGCAGCCCCCATTCTTCAGTGCACCCTCAGAGAAAACAGTCATTCATATTTGTGTGCTCCAAACTCTGCAGACTCCTGCGGTGTGCACCTGTCCAGCTTCTACCTGGGAAGGGAGTAGGGTTGACAGGTTTCTGCCACTAGCCAGGCCCCTGCTTGGAGAGCGATCACCTGATTCTACAGAGATTGGAGGTTTATGGCAACACTGGGCTGGGAGCCCACTCCCAGGCTCACTGATTGTAGCCTGTTTCCCTGCTCAAATGCTTGGAAATTCTGCTACCCTCAGGTACCCTCGTTCTTTCTGTGACCCCAGGGATCCTGAGACCACACTATCCCTCCTAGGATTCTGCCCTGCTTCACCATCTGAGCATCTGTCAGGCAGGGACATACCTCCCGGGAATAGACTTCTTAAAGTTCCGATTTTGCACTCCACTGCCATATCACTTTCAGGTAACCAGCTTAAAGAGTCTCCCTCCCCTCTCAGCTTATCTTTTGATGCATCTCCAGAATCACTTCTCCACACTTCCTCCCTTGCAAAAAGTGGTCACCTTTCTATTTATAGAATTGCAGCAATTCTTTTCTTAGATATTAGATTGAATTCACAGGTGTTCAGAATGAGTTTATAGCTATCTAGCTGAATTCAAGGGACCAAATGAAATGAGAGTCTCCTATTCTTCCACCATCTTACCTCCACCAAAAGATGGTTTCTACACAGAGTTATTTCATTGTGTTAAATGTCTCAATTTCCTTATGCTTCCACAAATACAGTTGAAAACACTTCTATCTTCATGAGTGAATATTTTAGATGAAAGATGATTTCTACACAGACTAGTTTCTTTGAATTTAATATATGTCACTTTTCTTATGCTTCCACACATACATTGGAATACATTTATATTTTCATGAAAGGTATTACTTGAAAGATGGTTTCTACACAGAGTTTTTACATTAGGTTTAGTATATGGCACTGTTCTTATGCTTATATGCATACTTCTTATGCATACATATTTAGAAACACTTCTACAATCATGAGTAAAGATGTTAGTTGAAAGATGGTTTCTACACACAGGTTTTTCATTGATTTAAGTATGTGGAACTTTAATTATGCTTCCACACATACAGTTGAAAACAATTCTTTTTTCAGGAAGGAAGACTGTAGTTGTAACATGTTTCTACGCAGGCTAATTTTTTTAAGTTAATCATATGACTTTTCTTATGCTTCCTCATATACATTGTTAAAAGCTTCTATCTTCACAAAAGAAGATGTTAGTTGAGAGATGGTTTCTATACATTGTTCTTTTAATAAGTTATGTATATAGCATTTTCCTTATACTTCCATAGCACATTCTTTTTTTTTTTTTTCATGATAGTCACAGAGAGAGAGAGAGAGAGAGAGGCAGAGACACAGGCAGAGGGAGAAGCAGGCTCCATGCACCGGGAGCCCAATGTGGGATTCGATGCCGCGTCTCCAGGATCGCGCTCTCGGCCAAAGGCAGGCGCCAAACCGCTGCGCCACCCAGGGATTCCCCCCATGATACATTCTTAAATGCTTCTATCTCCAGGAAAGGAAATGCTCTATTCTCCAGGAAAGTTAGATTAGTTGTTTTTTTATGCATAATTATTTTTATTGACTTAAGTATATGGCATTTTCCTTATATTTCCTTATACTTTCCTTATACTTGGAAATGTTCCTAACTTCTTGAAAGTGAGGATAGTTGAAGGATGGTTCCTATTTACAGTTGTTTAACTGAGTTATGCATATGGCACTATTCTTATGCTTCCACATAAACATTTGAAAATGTTTCTATCTTCAAAAACTAGATATTAGTTGAAAGATGGTTGCTACACAATTGTTTCATTCAGTTAAGTATATGGCAATTTCCTTACACTTCCACACATACATTTGAGTATTTCTAACTGCCTAATAGTTAAGGTTAGTTGAAAGATGGTTTCTACATGGAGTTATTCAATTGAATTAAGTATTTGAGACTTTCCTTATGCTTCCATACAAATATTTCATTAAGTTGTTAATTGGATACACTCTACACAGTGTTGTTTCATTAAGTTCAGTTCATATATGACACTTATAATTCTTGTTATACATTTGAACAGTTCTACTTTATAAAGAGGTTATTTCTCTTTTTTTATTTAAATTCAATTAGTCAACATATCTACAACTACATCATTAGTTTCAGATGTAGTTTTCAGGGCAGCCCTGGTGGCGCAGCGGTTTAGCGCCACCTGCAGCCCAGGACATGATCCCGGACACCCGGAATCGAGTCCCACGTCGGCTCCCTGCATGGAGCCTGCTTCTCCCTCTGCCTCTGTCTCTCTCTCTCTCTCTCTCTCTCTGTCTCTCTCTCTCTCATTCTCTGTGTGTGTGTATGAATAAATAAATAAAATCTTAAAAAAAAGTTTCATGGAAACTAATGAAAATGAAGATACAACCGTTCAAAACTTTGGGATACAGCAAAAGTAGTCCCGAGGGCGAAATACATATCACAATATAAGCATCCATCAAAAAACTAGAAAGATCTCAAATACAAAAGCTAACCTTGCACCTAAAGGAACTGGAGAAAGAACAGCAAATAAAGCCTATACCCAGCAGAAGAGAGTTAATAAAGATTTGAGCAGAACTCAATGAAATAGAGACCGGAAGAACTGTGGAACAGATCAACAAACCAGGAGTTGGTTCTTTGAAAGAATTAATAATATAGATACACCATTAGTCAGCCTTATTAAAAATAAGAGAGAAAATACTCAAATTAATAAAATCATGAATTAAAGAGGAGAGATCACAACCAATTCCAAGGATACAAACCATTTTTTAAACATATCATGAGCAGCTACACGGAAATAAATTAGGCAATCTAGAAGAAATGGACGCATTTCTGGAAAACCACAAACTACCAAAACTGGAAGAGGAAGAAATGGAAAACCTGAACAGGCCAATAACCAGGGAGAAATTTAAGCAGTCATCAAAAATCTCCCAAGACACAAAAGTCCAGGACCCGATGGCTCACAGGGGAAGTCTATCAAACGTTTAAAGAAACAATACCTATTCTACTAAGGCTGTTCCGAAAGATAGAAAGAGATGGAGTACTTCCAAACTCATTCTATGAGGCCAGCATCACCTTAATTCCAAGGCCAGACAAAGACCCCACCAAAAAGGAGAATTATAGACCAATATCCCTGATGAACACAGATGCAAAAATTCTCAAGAAGATACTAGCCAATAGGATCCAACAGTACATTAAGAAGATTATTCACCATGACCAAATGGGATTTATCCCCGGGATGCAAGGTTGGTTCAACACTTGTAAAGCAATCAATGTGATACATCATATCAACAAGAGAAAAAAACAAGAACCATATGATCCTCTCAATAGATGCAGAGAAAGCATTTGACAAAATACAACATCCATTCCTGATCAAAACTCTTCAGAGTGTAGGGATAGAGGGAACATTCCTCAACATCTTAAAAGCTATCTATGAAAAGCCCACAGCAAATATCATTCTCAATGGGGAAACACTGAGAGCCTTTACCCTACGATCAGCAGCACGACAGGAATGTCCACTCTTACCACTGCTATTCAACACAATACTAGAAGTCCTCGCCTCAGCAATAAGACAACAAAAAGAAATAAAAGGCATTCAAATTGGCAAAGAAGAAGTTAAACACCATCTTTACAGATGACATGATACTGTACATAGAAAACCCAAACACTCCACCCCAAGATGGCTAGAACTCACACAGCAATTCAGCAATGTGGCAGGACACAAAATAAATGCCCAGAAATCAGTGACATTTCTCTACACTAACAATGGGACTGAAGAAAGAGAAATTAAGGAGTCAATCCCATTTACAACTGCACCCAAAAGCATAAGATACTTAGGAATAAATCTAACCAAAGAGGCAAAGGATCTATACCCTAAAAACTACAGAACACTTCTGAAAGACATTGAGGAAGACACAAAGAGATGGAAAAACATTCCATGCTCAGGGATTGGAAGAATTAATATTGTGAAAATGTCTATGCTACCCAGGGCAATTTACACGTTCAATGCAATCCCTATCAAAATACCATGGGTTTTCTTCAGAGAGCTGGAACAAATCACCTTAAGATTTGCACAGAATCAGGAAAGGCCCGGAATAGCCAGGGGAATAGTGAAAAAAGAAAACCAGTGCTGTGGGCATCACGATGCCAGATTTCAAGCTGTATTTCAAAGCTGTGATCATCAAGACACTGTGGTACAGGCACAAAAACAAACACATAGATCAATGGAACAGAATAACGAACTCAGAAATGGGCCCTCAACTCTACGGCCAACTACTATTCAACAAACCAGGAAAGAATATTAACTGGAAAAAGGACCGTCTCTCCAATAATTGGTGCTGGCACGTGCAGAAGAATGAAACTAGACCATTCTCTTACACCATACACAAGCATAATCTCAAAATGGTTGAAAGATCTAAATGTGAGACGAGAATCCATCAAAATCCTAGAGGAGAACACAGGAAACACCCTTTCTGAACTTGGCCACAGTAACTTCTTGCAAGATACATCTATGAAGGCAAAGGAAACAAAAACAAAGATGAACTATTGGGACTTAAGCAGGATAAAAAAAGTTTCTGTACGGCAAAAGAATAGTCAACAAAACTAAAAGACAACCTACAAAATGGGAGGAGATAGTTGCAGATGGTATATCAGATAAGGGGCTAGTATCCAAGATCTAGAAAGAACTTATTAAACTCAACAGCAAGGAAACAAACAATCCAATCATGAAATGGGCAGAAGACATGAACAGAAGTTTCACAGAGGAAGACATAGACATGGCCAAGAGAAAATGCTCCGCATCACTTGCCATCAGGGAAATACAAATCAAAACCACAATGAGATACCACCTCATGCCAGTGAGAATGGCAGGATCCGGACGTTTAGAAATCTGCTCCTGAGAGAGTCTTCCCTGGCTTAAAAGTGCACAGTGGTGAAAATAGGGCAGAATCACAGGACGGGCAGTGAAGTCTCAATATTCCCAGAGACACAGAAAGAATGAAGGCACCTGGGAGAAAGCTTAACTTGTGCCATAAACTGCAAACCGTGGTCAGATCGGAAGACTGTTGCCATGCTAGGTCCTGGTACAGGACAGGAATGCAGCAACCCTCCATGGGCATCTGGGAGAGGCAGAGCAGGTGTGCACTTGATCTGGTGAATGCCCTCTACCCCAGGGCCTGGCAGTGGAGAAAAGTGTGCTATCCTACACTCCCTCTGGGAGAGGTAAAGCCGTTGAGCACACAAGATAGTAAAAGCTCTCCTGCCGCCTGATGCCCTTCAAATTATACAAATCAGTGCCCCATGCTTCCCCCCAGATTCTGAGCCAGTGCACACTAAGAGACTGAAGTTTGGTACATGCTGGGAGTTCTTGGTTTCAGGGCTAAAGATCTGGCCATTGCCATTTTTTTTCTCCTTTCACCCTGGGAGATGTGAGGCCTCCAGGGAACAAAGGTTTTATAGGGCAAACAGCTAACACTGAGCTGGGCCACCTGGCACACAGTGGGGCATCTTCACTCAGGCACAGACACCTGAGAATCACTGCAGCAGGCTCCACTCCCAGAAGAACAGCTGGAAGAACAGGGTAACAGCAAGTTTACTGACCAAGCAGCACTGGAAAACTCCAGGACTGAGGCAAGTTAGTATATAGAATTCAAGGTTTTTTATCTTAAAATTCGATTATGTTTCAGGTTAAAATTTTCCAATATTCTTTCTTTTTTGCTTGTCTTAACTACAACCTTTTATCAACTCTTCATTTATAAGGTTTTTCCTTTTTTGATTTTCATATTTTTACAATTACATGTCATAAAATATATTCTTTTTCATTTCCTACAGCATATTCAATTTAATATTTGAAAAAAATAAATTTAGTATTTGTAGATATAGAAGTTTGGTTTTTTTCCTTTTTCTTTTGTTTTGTTTTATAATTTTTGATTTAGTACTATTTAACGTACAGACCAAAATACACTCAGAACCAAGTGGAGCACTATGTTGGTCTACCCTCTGTGATTATATTCTCTTCCTTCCCATTCCACCCCCTCTTTTGTCTTCTTGTTTTTGTTTATGTTGTTGTTGTTTTTCTATATAAGTCTTGATTTTTTGATAACTTTGGAATTTAGTACCTTCTAACATACAGGCCAAAATACACTCAGAACCAAGATACCTAGGAATACACCTAACCAAAGGGGTAAAGGATCTGTACTCTAATAACTGCAGAACACTTATGAAAGAAATTGAGGAAGGCACAAAGAGATGGGAACACTTCCATGCTCATGGATTGGAGGAAGAGATATTGTGAAAATGTCTATGCTACCCAGAGTAATTTGCACATTCAATGCAATCCCGATCAAAATACCCTGGACTTTCTTCACAGAGTTGGAACAAATAACCCCAAGATTTGTATGGAACCAGAAAAGACCCTGAATCACCAGAGTAATGTTGAAAAAGAAAACCAAATCAAAGGTATCATAATGCCTACTTCAAGCTGCATTACAAAGCTGTGATCGTCGAGACTGTATGGTACTGGCACAAAAACAGAGACATGGACCAATGGAACAGAACAGAGAACCCAGAAATGGACTCTCCACTCTATGATCAACTAATCTTTGACTAAGTGGGAAAGGATATCCAATGGAAAAAAAGCAGTCTCTTCAAAAATGCTGTTGGGAAAACTGGACAGCCACACACAGAAGAATGAAACTGGGCCACTTTCTTACACCATACACAAAGATAACCATCAAAATCCTAGAGGAGAGCACAGACAACAACCTCCTTGACCTAGGCTGCAGCTTCTTGCTAGCTATGTCTCCAAAAGCAAGGGAAACAAAAGCAAAAGTGAGCCATTGGGATTTCATCAAGATAAAAAGCTTTTGCCCAGCAAAGCAAACAGCCGACAAAACCAAAGACAACCTACAGAATGGGAGAAGATACTTGCAGATGTCTTATCAGATGAAGGGCTAGTATCCACAATCTATAAATAACTTCTCAAACTCAACCCCCCAAAAACAAGTAATCCAGTCAAGAAATGGGCAGAAGACATGAAGAGATACTTCTCCAAAGAAGACATACACATGGCCAGCAGACATACGAAAAAATGCTCCATATCACTTGTTGTCAGAGAAATGCATATCAAAACCACAATGAGATACTACCTCACACCAGTCAGAATGGCTAAAATTGACCAGTCAGGAAATGACAGATGTGGGCAAGGTTGCAGAGAAAGGGGAACCCTCTTGCACTGTTGGTGGGAATGCAAGCTGGTGCAGCCACTCTGGAAAAGATATGGAGGTTCTTCGAATAGTTAAAAACAGGGATGCCTGTGTGGCTCAGTGGTTGAGCATCTGCCTTTGGCTCAGAGTGTGATCCCAGGGTCCTGGGATCGAGTCCCACATCGGGCTCCCTGCAGGGAGTCCTCTGCCTATATCTCTGCCTCTCTCTGTGTGTCTCTCATGAATGAATAAATAAAATCTTGAAAAAAAAAAGTTAAAAATAGAGCTACCCTAGGACCCAGCAACTACACTACTAGGTATTTTCCTAAAGAATATGCAAGCATTGTGATCAGAAGGGGCACCTGCACCCCAATGTTTATAGCGGCAATGTCCACAATAGCCAAACTGGCTGCAGAAAGAGCCTAGATGTCCGCCAATAGGTGAATGGATAAATAAGACGTGGTGTGCGTCTATCTATCATCTATTCTCACACAATGGAATATTACTCAGCCATCAAAACGAATGAACTCAAAACGAATGAACTCTTGCCATTTGCAGCAATGTGGATGGAACTAGAGGGTATTATGCTAAGCAAAATAAGTCAGTCAAAGGAACAGAAATATATGATTTCACTTATATGTGGAATTTAAGAAACAAAACAGTAGAACACAGAGGAAGGGAAGGAAAAATAAGATGAAAACAGAGAGAGAGAGAGAGAGAGAGAGAGAGAGAGAGAAGCCATAAGAGACTGCTAATTTAGAGGAAACAAAGTGAAGGTTGCTGGAGGGGAGCTGGGGCAGATGAAGTAACCGGGTGATGAGAATTAAGGAGGGCACTGGATATAATGTGCACCGGTGTGTTATATGAAACTGATGAATCACTAAATTACCTCTGAAAATAATAGCATACTATATGTTAATTAAATTGAATTTAAGTAAAATTTAAAAATACTTTTTATCTAAATTGACTAAATGCTCCTATCAAAGACATATGGTGATAGAATGGAGGAATGTTGTGTCATCAGTTACCAAGACAGTTATTCTTCCCTCCTCTCCCTTCACTATCTCTTGAATCAGAGGCTCTCAAGTGTCTGCCCCTTTCTTTATTTTGATCCTTTCTCTTTTTATGCAGATTAATGTCCTATATACACATCCATGTGTACCAAAACAATGAGCTCAAAGCTACATGGCTCTTTAGTTGCACTGAGGGGGCCACTTTATGGGATGAGCACTGGGTGTTATACTATATGTTGGCAAATCGAACTCCAATAAAAAAAATATACAAAAAAAAAAAAAGAATTATATTCTCTACCCACTGAGTACAGTTGGGATATCTCTTAATATAAATTCTTGAGGAAATCTTTTTATTGGCGGCTTAGCTAGACAGTTGATTACCAGGTCTTAGTTCTTTTGTCTCCTATTGATCCAGTCAATCACAGAAATTATATGATGGATAACATGTATTTTAAACTGTTTCAAGGTTGAGGATGGGTGGGTAGATTTACAGACTAGAATAAGTCATAACGTGGCCAGCTAAGGACATAAGTGGTTTTGAGAAGACTAACTTTTTTACAGACCAAATAACTCTTTTTTTAATACAAAATAAAGTCAGCTGTGTGCATTAAAAACACTTCATCATATCTTTAGTCTACTTTAACTGTCATTTTAGGACATTCCAGTTTATTAAGTTGCTTATGACTTACTTGTTTTCTCTGTTTTATTTTTGACTTTCTTTCTACTTAGTTCCTAGTCCTCACTTTTTCTCTCATAAAAATACCATTGCAACCCATTTGGCTAGAAGGTGATCTGTTGGCTTTTCTGGACCCCTGACATCTTTCAGCATTGCCCCCTGACTCTTTCCTTATAGAGTGTCTCAAGGTTGTTATCACACTTTAGCTCAGGTATTTAGACCCAAAATCCAGTATTAGATTATTTGATGAGTTTTGGACTCCTCTTTGAGGTGTTATTGGAATGTTTAGTTTACCTATGCAATTCTTCAATTTCTTCTAAGGAAATAGTAGATGGGAACTTTTTACTGGCAAAGCAGTTAGTTTTTTACAATTGTTATGTCCTAAAAGTAGGAGATGTATTATTTTATGAAACATGAATGAGCACTAAACTAGCACTTATATATTAGCAGGAAGCAAATAGGATTATTACAGTGAGAAATCTAGGTCAGCAAAGTCATTTTGTTGGACAGGCACCCTAACAGAAAGGACATCTTTTGAGGCTAAAAATATTAATTACACGTATAAATCCCCTTTTTGATTTTTGACATCTTTTCTTGGCTACCTTTTGAGGCCCCTATTAGATTATTATTTCAAGTGTAAAGAAATCATTCACTTCAAAATTATATAGCAAACTTATTGATAAATTCAGCATTGGTCTTTCTATTCAAGGGGAGTTTAGTAATTGAGTCTTTCAGTAGCAATATCAAAGTGGTGATGCTTTTCCTCTCTTGCCCAAGATCTGTGCCTTGACACAGGATATTGTATCAGAGCCTAATCCCCAGCACATTGAGTAGTTATTTAGTTTCTACAGTAACCTGAATCACTTTATCAGCCTTCAGAGTCACAGTTGAGCGCACAATTGCTTATGGAAGTGAGTATTTACCCATCCTGCACAAAATGATTTAAACTGGAGTTAGAAACAGTGAAATTTTGGGACTAATGCAAGAAATGTTGAGATGTCTTCTACATTCCTTAGGTTGTCTTTTTCTACCCATACTCAAAGAACTTGGCTAGAACACAGTGGGTATGGTAAGGAACACAGTTAAATTGCAATGCCAGCTTTGGTTAGCCATTTGGCCTCTTTGGAGTGCCATTTCCTTAGTAAAATGAACATGTTGGGTTAATAGTTTCTAGCTCAAATAGTGAATTGCTCAGGTGTATTGTAATTGGTTGCAAAGTGTGTAATAGTGATTAGTTATGGATTACACTTACTGAGGTTTGGGAAATAATATTGATTTCAAAGAGTGAATTCAAAGTTTTTCCTGTACTACTGTCTCTCTCATTTGCTTGTATTGAGGTATGCTTTCATGAGTGAAAGACCAGAAAGTGTATGAGTTTCTTAGGTCTGCCATAACAAAGCATCACACACAAATTGGATGTCTTAAAACAACAAAAATTTATTCTCTCACAGTTCTGGAGGCTAGAAGTCCAAAATCAAGGTGTTGGCAGGGTCACGTTCCCTCAGAAGTCCCTAGGCCGCAGTCTGGTAAATCATGAATCCTAAATAACATCAGTAGCATCAGCAACCAGTGGTGAATTCTCTAAGCACTTGAGTACAATGAGCTAATGTAGGTATTTGTTTTATGGAGACACAGGTATCTCTTAAAAATAAGTAAAACATTCTCCGTAGTTGAGGACATTTTCTCTGACTTCTGGATCACTTTTTGGGAGTCCTTCATTTGGGTTTTGGGGTCCAACTCTCATAGAGCTATTTAGGTGGACCTTACTGAAATCCCATCTTAAAGTTCCAGAGAGAGTGAAAACACTCCTACTTTTCAACAGTTTTTGTTTCAGATTTAATGTCTAATATCATAGACTACAAGAATTTTCCTCTGTGCTTAGAGGAAATAGCAAACTGCATTTCAACTCCTTAAGAAAGAGGAATGACCTAATTTTATTTAAAATGTCCAACAAAATTCAGCGCCGACTTCCATCAGGGCTCCAGTGGGGCCTCGGTCCCGCTGGTGGGCGGGTAACTGGGTGAGCTGGAGGGGGCGGTGCTGGCCAGGGAGCAGAGGCCAGGGTTTCCACCTAGACCAGGCACAGCCTATCTGTGCCTACCATGGAAACCAGAGCACTGCCAGTAGGAACTGTGGCTGCAAGGTCGTGACCTGTCTTCTTTCCCCCGGACCCTTTCCTGAGACTTCACGGCACGACTGAATGAGCCCACCCGCTGACCGCTGAGAGTTTTTGGAGGACTCTGTCCTACAGAAAGATGCAGCCCTCGCTCCTCGCTGGCCGCTGCCCCTCTGCCTCGGTGACCGCAGCCTGTGTGCCCTCCCAGCTCGGTTCTGGCAGCTTGGGCCAACGGCTCTCACAGATCACCAGCAGCCTGTACATCAGCAATGGTGTGGCCATCAGCAACAAGCTCAAGCTGTCCAGCAGCCAGATCACCACGGTCTTCAACGTCTCGATGGAGGCGGAAAACACCTTATACGAGGACATCCGGTACATGCAGGTGCCTGTGACCGATGCACTCATCTCGTGCCCCTGCTACTTTGAGGGCCCCATTGCTGAGTGTTCCCACCGTGTGGAGGTGAAGTAGGGTCCCCGTCTCTGCTTTGTTCCTCCGCCGCCCTCCACCTGGCACCTCTGGAGGCCTAAAAGCCACAGTCCTGCCGAATCCCGCGCCGAACCAGGTGGTGCTGCTGTCCAGCTTCCTGCCCAACAACGGCTTTCGGTAACAGCTGAGCCACTAACAGCCACAAACAGTTCCAGCTGTTTGGCAAGAACACTGCGCACATGGTCAGCTCGTCTATGGGCGTGATCCCTGGAGCCTATAAGAATGAAGGCGGTTTGATGGCAGCCAAACGGTGAGCCATCCTGGCTAGCGCCTGCCCCAGGGGTCAGAGGTGCAGATCTGCCGTTGATCCTACACTAAGATCTGAACTTGAACATTCTACTCTTGTTGATACAGAAAATTAGATGATAGCTTTTATAAGGGCAAGAGAAAAGGGACGGGGACTGCAGTTTTTAACCTTATAATCTATTTCTTTGAAGAATAAAACTCACTAAAGCTAAGATGGTGAAAATATTTCCTACCAGTGAGTCCCAGGGCATGACTGCTGGGGCCTAGCCACAGAGGAAGTGTTGTTCACTCAAAGCCCAATGCATGTGGCAGGACTGGAAATCCACAGCCATCCCCCTGGGCAGACTACACAGGAGCAAGTCAGCCAGAATCCCACTTTATTCTTTGGAACCTAAAGCCAGAGCCTTAGGTGTCATGGCACCGTCTGTGTCTCTCACAGTAAGTGCTAATATACTTCATAAGTGGCTTTCAAATACTCTAGGAGCCCTCTGAGCCTCAGGTTCCCCTTGCCCTCAACTTCAGCCATAGTTACTTAACTCTGGGTTTATAGATTGGACTTAAGCAAAAGACAGTTTTTGAAGAAAGTATTTCCTTATATGAAATTTTAAAAACAATTTTGAGTGACGTTCCAGATGGCAAGAACTCAGGGTGACTTTGATGACCTTCTACCAGCCTTTGATAAAAGATGTTAGTCCCTTTCTCTCGGGCATATGCTGAGAGAGCAGGCTTGATCAGGCCTCAAGGTTTCCTTGTACAGGCCTTGGTTCAGAGGGTTGGAGCTCTGGACCCAGCTCTGTCACTTTCGTCATCTCTTTGTGTAACCTCTTTCCTTACTAATCAAAGCAATGACAGCCCTTCTCTTACAGGGTTGTTGTGAGGATTAGCAATCATTGGCAGCATGTCTGGCAATAGCACTTGCTTAAAGGATGACTTGTAATTGATGATGCTCTGAGGCTCTTCTGGTCCGTGGTCAGCATACTCATCCTTATAACAATGTTTTCACATCTGTGCATGGTCCTTTATTGTTTACTCTTCTAGAAAATCATCCTATGGGAGGTAAAAATTTTTAAGGTTATTTTAGACCCTGTGGTAGGGGAAGCCTAGACTCAGCAGCCGTTTCAGAGTTCCCATTGTATTTAATCCATGTGTATCCAAAGGTTGTCAGCAAGAAGCATGATTCCACCTCCTTCAAATGACTTATTTAGAATTACTGGTCATTATAACTACTGCACCAGTCTGGCTAACCTCTAAGATCCATGGGGGCATTTGCCTAAGACATAAACCAGTTGACTCCATTAACTAGGCTCTGGAATCTGGGATTGCTCACACTCCAGGGTGCCTAGAGATGTGGCTTAGGATCAGCTACTCTAATCAAGGGGTCTGCAGACAAACTATATATGAGACAAAGAAAAGCACAACTACTCCAACTGATGCAGTGCTGCAGGTCTGGAGCCCAGTGAAGGCTGAATATTCATTCCCTCCAAACATACATCTGCCCCACTTCTACAAAGGGAATGCCTAGGGATACAACTGGGGAGAAAATGAATGAAAAAATCATTGCCATGGACTGATCTCTCATTTTACAGATGGAACGCTCGCAGAGTATCAGGGACAGTATTGCAGAGCCCTTTCTGGCAGAAACCCAGATGGAATATCTTTTGAGGTACTTTTTAAGGATGCCTGGGTGGCGCATTTGGTTAAATGCCCAACTTTTGGTTTCAGCTCAGGTTGTGATACCAGGGTTGTGAGACTGAACCCTACATTGGGCTCTGCACTCAGTGAGGGATCTGCCTAAATTCTCTCCCTCTCTCTCCATCCCTCCCCCATCTCTAAAATAAATAAGTAAATCTTTAAAAAATAAAGTACTTTTTAAGAGTAATTTATTTTTTAAGAGTAATTTATTTGTATATATTTTTTCACTTAAAAAATCCTAAATTAACATACTCTGAAATTGGCATGCTATAAAATTAATAGTTCTAAGGGTTTTGATGCATGTATGGTTTAATATAACCATCTCCATAATCAGAACGCAGAGCACTTCATACCCTGAAATATTCTCTCATGCTTCCCCTTTATAGTCAAGTCCTTGGCCCACCCAAGCCTCTAGCAAACAGGATATGTTCTTCCCTGTGTACTTATTTCTAAGGCATCACATAAATGTAATCATACATGATGTGACCTCTGAAGGCTGGAGATTATTTGGGTATAATGTCTTTCTTTGATATTCATTCATGTTGTTCCTTTTTGGTGGTGTTCCACTTTATGGATATACCAATTTGTTTTACATTCCCCAGCAAAAGTTCCTTTGGTTGTTTCCTTTTTTTTTTTGGTGATTATGAATAAAACTTCTATAAATATTTATGTAAAAAAGTTCAATGTATATTAGTATTTATTTGCACCAATTATATGGTAGGTCATTTCTTTTTTTTTTATGGTAGGTCATTTCTAAATGGAAATAAAAAATAAAAAAAATTTGAGAGTAGTGGATTAGGAATAAGAATAAAGATTTTTAAGCTATAGTAAGTAGACTTGATGTTACATTAATAGGGCTGGATTCATGGGCATGTAACCTCTGCAGCTACCCAAGGCCCTCTGCTTAAAAGGGCACCTATTTGCTGTAATGCTCTGCTATAATTATCTTTAAATTTTGCACTGGGCTCCACAAATTATGTAGTCAGATTAATAATAATAATCAATAGGAAAATTTCATATCTGCTACTCTTTTCCCAGTCTCTTAGAAAACTACAAGGCAGCCTACTGAATGGGAGAATACATTAGCAAATAACGCATATGATAAAAGGTTTGTATCCAAAATATATGAATAATTTATAAACCCAATGCCCTGAGAAAGAATAGCCCAATTAAAACATGGGCAGAAGACATGAATAGACATGTTTCCAAAGAAGACATCCATATGGCCAATAGACACATAAAAAGATGCTCAATATCATTCATCAGCAGGGAACTCCAAATCAAAATTGCAGTGAGATATCACATCACATCTCTCAAAGCAATTAAAATTAACAACACAAGAAACAACAGGTGTTGGTGAGGATGTGGAGAAAGGAGATCCTCTTGCATTGCTGGAAGGAAAGAAAACTGGTACAGCCAGTCTGGTAAAGAGTATAAAGATTCCTTAAAAAGTTAATGATAGAAAAAAAAAGTTAATGATAGGATTACCCTTGAACCAGTTATTACACCACTAGGTATTTACCTTAAGAATATAAAGATTTAAAAGAAAGAATATAAAGATAATAATTCAAAGGCATACATGTACACTGCTATTTATGGAAGCATTTTCTACAGTATTCACTATGGAAACAGTACAAGTGTCCATTAAGCAATGAATATATATATAGAGAGAGAAAGAGAGAAAGACACTCTAAAATTACTGAGGAATAAAAATAATAAAATGCTCTTTGCAACTAGATGGATGGAGCAAGAGAGTATTATGGTAAGCAAAATAAGTAACTCAGAGAAAGATGAATGCTGTATGATTTCACTCATATGTGAAATTTAAAAAACAAAACAACACAGAGGCAAACAAAAACACACTTTTTTGATGGAGAGAGGGGAAGAAAAATATATAGAGAGAATCATTTAAAAACATTTTTATATTTAAATTCAATTTAATTAACATATAGTATATTATTAGTTTCAGAGGTAATTTAATGATTCATCAGTTTCATATAACACGCGGTGCACATTATATCCAGTGCCCTCCTTAATTCTCATCACCCGGTTACTTCATCTGCCCCAGCTCCCCTCCAGCAACCTTCACTTTGTTTCCTCTAAATTAGCAGTCTCTTATGGCTTCTCTCTCTCTCTCTCTCTCTCTCTCTCTCTCTCTCTGTTTTCATCTTATTTTTCCTTCCCTTCCTCTGTGTTCTACTGTTTTGTTTCTTAAATTCCACATATAAGTGAAATCATATATTTCTGTTCCTTTGACTGACTTATTTTGCTTAGCATAATACCCTCTAGTTCCATCCACATTGCTGCAAATGGCAAGAGTTCATTCGTTTTGAGTTCATTCGTTTTGATGGCTGAGTAATATTCCATTGTGTGAGAATAGATGATAGATAGACGCACACCACGTCTTATTTATCCATTCACCTATTGGCGGACATCTAGGCTCTTTCTGCAGCCAGTTTGGCTATTGTGGACATTGCCGCTATAAACATTGGGGTGCAGGTGCCCCTTCTGATCACAATGCTTGCATATTCTTTAGGAAAATACCTAGTAGTGTAGTTGCTGGGTCCTAGGGTAGCTCTATTTTTAACTTTTTTTTTTCAAGATTTTATTTATTCATTCATGAGAGACACACAGAGAGAGGCAGAGATATAGGCAGAGGACTCCCTGCAGGGAGCCCGATGTGGGACTCGATCCCAGGACCCTGGGATCACACTCTGAGCCAAAGGCAGATGCTCAACCACTGAGCCACACAGGCATCCCTGTTTTTAACTATTCGAAGAACCTCCATATCTTTTCCAGAGTGGCTGCACCAGCTTGCATTCCCACCAACAGTGCAAGAGGGTTCCCCTTTCTCTGCAACCTTGCCCACATCTGTCATTTCCTGACTGGTCAATTTTAGCCATTCTGACTGGTGTGAGGTAGTATCTCATTGTGGTTTTGATATGCATTTCTCTGACAACAAGTGATATGGAGCATTTTTTCGTATGTCTGCTGGCCATGTGTATGTCTTCTTTGGAGAAGTATCTCTTCATGTCTTCTGCCCATTTCTTGACTGGATTACTTGTTTTTGGGGGGTTGAGTTTGAGAAGTTATTTATAGATTGTGGATACTAGCCCTTCATCTGATAAGACATCTGCAAGTATCTTCTCCCATTCTGTAGGTTGTCTTTGGTTTTGTCGGCTGTTTGCTTTGCTGGGCAAAAGCTTTTTATCTTGATGAAATCCCAATGGCTCACTTTTGCTTTTGTTTCCCTTGCTTTTGGAGACATAGCTAGCAAGAAGCTGCAGCCTAGGTCAAGGAGGTTGTTGTCTGTGCTCTCCTCTAGGATTTTGATGGTTATCTTTGTGTATGGTGTAAGAAAGTGGCCCAGTTTCATTCTTCTGTGTGTGGCTGTCCAGTTTTCCCAACAGCATTTTTGAAGAGACTGCTTTTTTTCCATTGGATATCCTTTCCCACTTAGTCAAAGATTAGTTGATCATAGAGTGGAGAGTCCATTTCTGGGTTCTCTGTTCTGTTCCATTGGTCCATGTCTCTGTTTTTGTGCCAGTACCATACAGTCTCGACGATCACAGCTTTGTAATGCAGCTTGAAGTAGGCATTATGATACCTTTGATTTGGTTTTCTTTTTCAACATTACTCTGGTGATTCAGGGTCTTTTCTGGTTCCATACAAATCTTGGGGTTATTTGTTCCAACTCTGTGAAGAAAGTCCAGGGTATTTTGATCGGGATTGCATTGAATGTGCAAATTACTCTGGGTAGCATAGACATTTTCACAATATCTCTTCCTCCAATCCATGAGCATGGAAGTGTTCCCATCTCTTTGTGCCTTCCTCAATTTCTTTCATAAGTGTTCTGCAGTTATTAGAGTACAGATCCTTTACCCCTTTGGTTAGGTGTATTCCTAGGTATCTTGGTTCTGAGTGTATTTTGGCCTGTATGTTAGAAGGTACTAAATTCCAAAGTTATCAAAAAATCAAGACTTATATAGAAAAACAACAACAACATAAACAAAAACAAGAAGACAAAAGAGGGGGTGGAATGGGAAGGAAGAGAATATAATCACAGAGGGTAGACCAACATAGTGCTCCACTTGGTTCTGAGTGTATTTTGGTCTGTACGTTAAATAGTACTAAATCAAAAATTATAAAACAAAACAAAAGAAAAAGGAAAAAAACCAAACTTCTATATCTACAAATACTAAATTTATTTTTTTCAAATATTAAATTGAATATGCTGTAGGAAATGAAAAAGAATATATTTTATGACATGTAATTGTAAAAATATGAAAATCAAAAAAGGAAAAACCTTATAAATGAAGAGTTGATAAAAGGTTGTAGTTAAGACAAGCAAAAAAGAAAGAATATTGGAAAATTTTAACCTGAAACATAATCGAATTTTAAGATAAAAAACCTTGAATTCTATATACTAACTTGCCTCAGTCCTGGAGTTTTCCAGTGCTGCTTGGTCAGTAAACTTGCTGTTACCCTGTTCTTCCAGCTGTTCTTCTGGGAGTGGAGCCTGCTGCAGTGATTCTCAGGTGTCTGTGCCTGAGTGAAGATGCCCCACTGTGTGCCAGGTGGCCCAGCTCAGTGTTAGCTGTTTGCCCTATAAAACCTTTGTTCCCTGGAGGCCTCACATCTCCCAGGGTGAAAGGAGAAAAAAAATGGCAATGGCCAGATCTTTAGCCCTGAAACCAAGAACTCCCAGCATGTACCAAACTTCAGTCTCTTAGTGTGCACTGGCTCAGAATCTGGGGGGAAGCATGGGGCACTGATTTGTATAATTTGAAGGGCATCAGGCGGCAGGAGAGCTTTTACTATCTTGTGTGCTCAACGGCTTTACCTCTCCCAGAGGGAGTGTAGGATAGCACACTTTTCTCCACTGCCAGGCCCTGGGGTAGAGGGCATTCACCAGATCAAGTGCACACCTGCTCTGCCTCTCCCAGATGCCCATGGAGGGTTGCTGCATTCCTGTCCTGTACCAGGACCTAGCATGGCAACAGTCTTCCGATCTGACCACGGTTTGCAGTTTATGGCACAAGTTAAGCTTTCTCCCAGGTGCCTTCATTCTTTCTGTGTCTCTGGGAATATTGAGACTTCACTGCCCGTCCTGTGATTCTGCCCTATTTTCACCACTGTGCACTTTTAAGCCAGGGAAGACTCTCTCAGGAGCAGATTTCTAAACGTCCGGATCCTGCCATTCTCACTGGCATGAGGTGGTATCTCATTGTGGTTTTGATTTGTATTTCCCTGATGGCAAGTGATGCGGAGCATTTTCTCTTGGCCATGTCTATGTCTTCCTCTGTGAAACTTCTGTTCATGTCTTCTGCCCATTTCATGATTGGATTGTTTGTTTCCTTGCTGTTGAGTTTAATAAGTTCTTTCTAGATCTTGGATACTAGCCCCTTATCTGATATACCATCTGCAACTATCTCCTCCCATTTTGTAGGTTGTCTTTTAGTTTTGTTGACTATTCTTTTGCCGTACAGAAACTTTTTTTATCCTGCTTAAGTCCCAATAGTTCATCTTTGTTTTTGTTTCCTTTGCCTTCATAGATGTATCTTGCAAGAAGTTACTGTGGCCAAGTTCAGAAAGGGTGTTTCCTGTGTTCTCCTCTAGGATTTTGATGGATTCTCGTCTCACATTTAGATCTTTCAACCATTTTGAGATTATGCTTGTGTATGGTGTAAGAGAATGGTCTAGTTTCATTCTTCTGCACGTGCCAGCACCAATTATTGGAGAGACGGTCCTTTTTCCAGTTAATATTCTTTCCTGGTTTGTTGAATAGTAGTTGGCCGTAGAGTTGAGGGCCCATTTCTGAGTTAATTATTCTGTTCCATTGATCTATGTGTTTGTTTTTGTGCCTGTACCACAGTGTCTTGATGATCACAGCTTTGAAATACAGCTTGAAATCTGGCATCGTGATGCCCACAGCACTGGTTTTCTTTTTTCACTATTCCCCTGGCTATTCCGGGCCTTTCCTGATTCTGTACAAATCTTAAGGTGATTTGTTCCAGCTCTCTGAAGAAAACCCATGGTATTTTGATAGGGATTGCATTGAACGTGTAAATTGCCCTGGGTAGCATAGACATTTTCACAATATTAATTCTTCCAATCCCTGAGCATGGAATGTTTTTCCATCTCTTTGTGTCTCACTCAATGTCTTTCAGAAGTGTTCTGTAGTTTTTAGGGTATAGATCCTTTGCCTCTTTGGTTAGATTTATTCCTAAGTATCTTATGCTTTTGGGTGCAGTTGTAAATGGGATTGATTCCTTAATTTCTCTTTCTCCAGTCTCATTGTTAATGTATAGAAATGTCACTGATTTCTATGCATTGATTTCGTATCCTGCCACATTGCTGAATTGCTGTATGAGTTCTAGCCATCTTGGGGTGGAGTGTTTGGGTTTTCTATGTACAGTACCATGTCATCTGTAAAGAGGGAGTTTGACTTCTTCTTTGCCAATTTGAATGCCTTTTATTTCTTTTTGTTGTCTTATTGCTGAGGCTAGGACTTCTAGTACTGTGTTGAATAGCAGTGGTGAGAGTGGACATTCCTGTCGTGTTCCTGATCTTAGGGGAAAGGCTCTCAGTGTTTCCCCATTGAGAATGATATTTTGCTGTGGGCTTTTCATAGATGGCTTTTAAGACGCTGAGGAATGTTTCCTCTATCCCTACACTGAAGAGTTTTGGTCAGGAATGGATGCTGTATTTTGTCAAATGCTTTCTCTGCATCTATTGAGAGGATCATATGGTTCTTGTTTTTACTCTTATGGATGTGATCAATCAACAATCACGTTGATTGTTCTACGAGTGTTGAACCAGCCTTGCATCCTGGGGATAAATCCCACTTAGTCATGGTGAGTAATCTTCTTAACGTTCTGTTGGATCCTATTGGCTAGTATCTCGTTGAGAATTTTTGCATCCGTGTTCATCAGGGATATTGGTCTATACTTCTCCTTTTTTGGTGGGGTCTTTGTCTGGTTGTGTAATCAAGGTGATGCTGGCCCCATAAAATGAGTTTGGAAGTATTCCATCCCTTTCTATCCTTTGTAACAGCTTTAGCAGAATAGGTATTACTTCTTCTTTAAACGTTTGATAGACTTCCCCTGTGAGCCATCGGGCCCTGGACTTTTGTGTCTTGGGAGGCTTTTGATGACTGCTTCAATTTCCTCACTGGTTATTGGCCTGTTAGGTTTTCTATTTCTTCCTGTTCCAGTTTTGATAATTTGTGGTTTTCCAGAAATGCGTCCATTTCTTCTGGATTGCCTAATTTGTTGACATATAGCTGCTCATAATATATATTTAAAATCGTTTGTATTTCCATGGTATTGGTTGTGATCTCTCCTCTTTCACTCATGATTTTATTAATTTGAGTCCTTTCTCTTTTCTTTCTAGTAAGGCTGGCTAGTGGTTTATATATCTTATTAATTCTTTCAAAGAACCAACTCCTGGTTTTGTTGATCTGCCCTACAGTTCTTCTAGTCTCTATTTCATTGAGTTCTGCTCGAATCCTTATTATCTCCCTTCTGCTTGGTGTAGGTTTTACTTGCTTTTTTTCCCTCCAGTTCCTTTAGGTGCGAGGTTAGCTTGTGTGTTTATTTAAGGTTTTTCCAATTTTTGGAGGGAGGCTTGTATTGCGATGTATTTCCCTCTAAGGACCGCTTTTGCTATATCCCAAAGATTTTGAATGGTTGTATCTTCATTTTCATTAGTTTCCATGCATCT
Source organism: Vulpes vulpes (assembly GCF_048418805.1). Lineage (NCBI taxonomy): Eukaryota > Metazoa > Chordata > Mammalia > Carnivora > Canidae > Vulpes > Vulpes vulpes. The sequence goes on along the minus strand of NC_132783.1, from coordinate 70,043,153 downwards.
TTTAAATTCTTCTCTGATTTCCTGGTTGAACCATTCATCTTTTAGTAGGATGCTCTTTAACCTCCATGTGTTTGAGTTTCTTCCAAATTTCTTCTTGTGACTGAGTTCCAGTATCAAAGCATTGTGGTCTGAAATATGCAGGGGACAATCCCAGTCTTTTGGTATCGGTTGAGACCTGATTTGTGACCCAGTATGTGGTCTATTCTGGAGAAAGCTCCATGTGCACTTGAGAAGAATGTGTCTTCAGTTGTGTTCCGATGGAAAGTTCTGTATGTATCTGTGAAATCTATTTGGTCCAGTGTATCACTTAAGGCCCTTGTTCCTTTGGTGATGTTCTGCTTAGAAGATCTGTCACTTGCTGGAAGTGCCATGTTGAAGTCTCCTATTAGTGTATAATTATCTAAGTATCTCTTTACTTTGGTTATTAATTGATATACTTGGTGGCTCCCACATTAGGAGCATGGATATTCATGATTGCTAGCGCTTCTTGTTGGATAAACCCTTTCAATATGATACAGTGTCCCTCCTCGTCTCTTACTACAGCCTTTGGAATAAACTTTATCTGATATGAGGATTGCTACCCCAGCTTTCTTTTGAGGACCATTTGAATGGTAAATTGTTCTCCACCCCTTTGTTTTCTGGCTTTCTGGCTGGAGGTGTCCTTAGGTCTAAAATGAGTCTCTTGTAGACAGCATATAGATGGGTCTTGCTTTTTTACCCAGTCCAATACCCTCTGTCTTTTGATGGGATCATTTAGCCCATTCACGTTCAGAGCAACTATTGAAAGATACGAAATTAGTGTCATCATATTACCTATTCAGTCTCTGTTTTTGTGGATTGTTTCTTTGGGCTCCCTCTTTCTTGTACAGGGTCCGCCTTAATATTTCTTGCAGAGCCAGTTTGGTGGTCACATATTCTTCCAGTTTCTGCCTATCCTGGAAGCTCTTTATCTCTTCTTCTATTTCGAATGATGGCCTTGCCGGATAAAGTATTCTTGGCTGCATGGTCTTCTTGTTTAGTACCCTGAATATATCCTGCCAGCCCTTTCTGTCCTGCCAGGTCTCTGGAGAGGTCTGCTGTTAATCTGACATTTCTCCCATGTAAGTTAAGAATCTTCTGTCTTGAGCTGCTTTAAGGATTTTTCTCTTTATCTCTGATATTTGCAAGTTTCACTAGTAAATGTCAAAGTGCTGATTTGGAAAGAGATCTTTTGATGCTTGGGGGAGGAGATCTCATGAGATGCAGGCCAAGAGCCCACAAGATTTGGACTGTGATCTCTCAAGGCTTGGGAGAGGAGATCTCACAGGATGTCCCAGCATTTCATTACATCTATATCTTTGTGGATATAAGATCTCGGGAGTACAGGTGAAGGTCTGGCGAGATTTGGAAAGACATCTGGCGAGATGAGGGATGAGATCATGCGGGGTGTGGACTGTGATCTCCCAGGGCCAAGCAGAATTCTCATAAGATGTGGGCCAAGATCAGACAAGATTTGGACAGAAATCTGGTGAGGCATGTGGTTGGAGCTCTCCCAAGATGCTGGCTGAGATTAAGCAAGACTTGGGCAGAAATCTCACAAGGCTTAGCAGAGGAGATCTTAAGAGATGAGGAATGAGATCTCATGAGATATAGGCCAAGATCAGGCAAGATTTTGACAGAGATTTCAGGAGGCTAGGAGGAGGAGGAGGTCTCTTGAGATGTGGGCTGAAATCATGCAAGAATTGCACTGAGATCTTGTGAGATGCTATAGGTCACGCTGGGGAGCATTTCTGAAAGTGGAAATGCTGGAAGCTGTGCCTAGTCCTGAGATAGATAATTTCAAAATGGTTGAAATATCTAAATGTGAGAGAAGAATCCATCAAAATCCTAGGGGAGAACACAGGAAACACTCTTTCTGAACTTGGCCACAGTAACTTCTTGCAAGATACATCTATGAAGGCAAAGGAAACAAAAACAAAAATGAACTATTGGGACTTAAGCAGGGTAGAAAGCTTCTGCACAGCAAGAGAAACAGTCAACAAAACTAAAAGACAACCTACAGAATGGGAGGAGATAGTTGCAAATGGCATATCAGATAAAGGGCTAGTATCCAAGATCTAGAAAGAACTTATTAAACTCAACACCCAAGAAACAAAAAACCCAATCACGAAATGGGCAGAAGACATGAACAGAAGTTTCACCAAAGAAGACATACACGTGGCCAAGAAGCACATGAGAAAATGCATCACTTGCCATCAGGGAAATACAAATCAGAACCACAATGCGATATCATCTCAAAACAGTGAGAATGGCAAAAATTAACAATACAGGAAACAAGAAATGTTGGAAAGGATGTGGATAAAGGGGAACCCTCTTGCACTGTTGGTTGGAATGCAAACTGGTGCAGCCCCTCTGGAAAACAGTGTGGAGGTCCTCAAAAAGTTAAAAATAGATCCAGCAATTGCACTACTAGGTATTTGCCACAAATATATAGATGTAGTGAAATGCTGGGACACTTGAATCCCAATGTTCATAGCAGCAATGTCCACAGTAGCCAAACCGTGGAAGGAGCCACGATGTCCTTGACAGTTGAATGGATAAAGAAGAAGTGGTATATATATATATATATATATATATACACACACACACACACACACAATATTCATATATATATGAATATTACTCAGCCATCAGAAAGGGTGAATATCCACCATTTGTTCAACATGGGTGGAAGTGGAAGGTATTACGCTGAGTGAAGTAAGTCAGTTGGAGAAGGACAATCATCATATGGTTTCACTCATCTGTGGAATATAAGAAATAGTGAAAGGGATCATAAGGGAGAGGAGGGGAACTGAATGGGAAATTAGAGAGGGAGTCAAACCATGAGATATCCTAACTCCGGGAAATGAACAAAGGGTTGTGGAAGGGGAGATTCGTGAGGGTTTGGGGTATTTGGGTGATGGGCACTGAGGAAGGCTCTTGATTGGATGAGCACTGGGTGTTATACTATATGTTGGCAAATTGAGCTTTCATAAAAACAAATGAGAAAAATTTTAAAAAGATATGAGTGTTACAATGTGATATGTGATGCAATGTGTATAAAAACTAGGAAAAATCCACGAGTTTACCTCCTTGAAACTGCACTCTGTGTAAAGTGCCCTTCAATTAACATCTTTTCATTTGAATCTTATATGAAGACACATCAGTGAACAAATGTGCTATCTTCCTAAAGCTACTCTGTGCTTAAAGCATTGTTTAAATAACAGCCTTCCTTGGTGTTGGTAGTGATCTCTCCTTTCTCATTCATGATTTTATTAATTTGAGTCTTCTCTCTCTTCTTTTTAATAAGGCTGGCTAATGGTTTATCTATCTTATTAATTCTTTCAAAGAACCAACTCCTGGTTCTGTTGATCTGTTCCACAGTTCTTCTGGTCTCGATTTCATTGAGTTCTGCTCTAATCTTTATTAACTCTCTTCTTCTGCTGTGTGTAGGATCTATTTGCTGTTTTTTCTCTAGCTCCTTTAGGTGTAAGGTTAGCTTTTGTATTTGAGTTCTTTCCAGTTTTTGGATGGATGCTTGTATTGCGATGTAGTACTACTCAGCCATTAGAAATGACAAATACCCGCCGTTTGCTTCGACGTGGATGGAACTGGAGGGTATTATGCTGAGTGAAATAACTCAATTGGAGAAGGACAAACATTATGTGGTCTCATTCATTTGGGGAATATAAAAAATAGTGAAAGGGAATAAAGGGAAAAGGAGAAAAAATAAGTGGGAAATATCTGAAAGGGAGACAGAACATGAAAGACTCCTAACTCTGAAAAACGAACTAGGGGTGGTGGATGGGGGGGTGGGCGGGGGTGGGGGTGACTGGGTGAGGAGCACTGAGGTGGGCACTTGACGGGATGAGCACTGGGTGTTATTCTGTATGTTGATGAATTGAACACCAAGAAAAAAAATTTATTTTAAGAAATAAATAACAGCTTTCTTTTGTATGTATATGTTCATAAACTTGGGTAGATAAACACTAGAAATAAACCTTGTGCTTACATCATTGAAACTGTAATGTTCTCAAAACATCTTAAAGTAACATCAGAGTTTCATAACATTAAGAAGTGTTCTGATACTTGTATTGTTAACACAAGAAAATGGCATTGTGCTTATTTTCTTGAAACTATACTCTTTAAACCATACTCCAAGCAACATCTTTTTTTCCTTAGAATGCGTTTTTAACTCATATGAATAAGACTATAAAAGGCCATTTGTTCAAATCCTTGAAAAAACACTGTGCTTAAACCACTTGTCAAGGAACATCTTCCTTTGATGAAGATATATGTGTTTGTAAAATTACATATACAAGTATTAGGTAAAGGCATGTGCTTTTTAACTTGAATCTATACTACTTAAACCATCATATAGGTAACATCTTTTTGTCACTAGGCTGTGTTTTAAACTTATATGTATAAATACCAGGCAAAAGGTACGTGCTTAACTCCTTGAAACTACATTGTGCTTAAAGTGTCCCTAAAGTAATATCTTCCTTTCATGATGATGAAAGTGTTTTTGCACTAGGTTTCCAAGATGGCAGAGTATAGAGGAACCCTGAACTTCCCTCCTCCTTCAAATACACCTAGATCAACATTCAACTACTTTGAACAATTAGGAAGAGCATCAGAGGTGTAAAGAATCTGTACAGTTGGAGCCAGAGAATTTGGCAGAGGCATGGTTCAGAGCCCTCAACTGGGGAATTGGGAAGCCAGGAGGCCAGGAAAGGTGGAGGCTCGGTTCATAGAACAGTCAAGAAGAGGGAGGAAACTGGAAAGAGTGCAGCGGATTGTGAACACACAATGATCCAGGGCAAGGAGATCCCCTGGGCTGCTTAGGAGAGATTGCACCCTTTCTGGAGGGCATTTGGAAGAGCCTATTTAGCCTCTCCAAAGGTAAAAGGCCAGCAGGGAGCCATTGAGTAGAGTTCAGCAGCAGTGTAACAGCAGTGTCAGAGGGGCGCACAGAGGGCAGAAACTAATCAACTTTTGTGTGTGAGCCACAGTAGGCTTAACAGATCCACAGTTTTTCTGGTGCTGAACTGAGCAGAGCACAGACTGCAACAGATTGCAGATCACCAGGCTGCCCTTTTTGCTATGAGCCACAAGAAGCTCAAATCTCTGTGTGCGAAGATGTTGTTTGCGAGATGCTTTCTACATAGTGTTGTTTCAATGAGTTAAGAATATGCAATTTCCTTATGCTTCCAGACATACATATGATAAGGCTTCTATCTTTATGATAGATGTTAGTTGGAAGATTCTTTTCTACGCAGTGTTGTTTCACTGAGTTAAGTATATGCAATTTCCTTATGCTTCTACAGATGCGTTTGAAAACACTTCTATTGATAGGAAAGTAGATGTTAGTTGACAGATGCTTTCTACATGGTGTTGTTTAAATGAGTCATGTATTTGGTACTTTATACTACCACATGTACATCTGAACACACATCTAAATTCATGAAATTGCTAGATTTACTGCAGGATTACAGCAGTCTGCTTAAGGAAAGAGGTTGCAAAAAAAAAGGGGGGCGGGGAAGAGGTTGCTTATCCTCCTGAGACACAGAGACAGCCTTAAGGCGATTAAAACCTAGAAAAGCCCCTAGGAACTTGCCTGTATATTCAGATATATAACTTCTGGGCTCATTGTCCCGAGACTTCGTGATATTTAGCTATCTATTTCCAGACATTTGGCCTGAAATCTCATGAGATTTGGGTCAGATGTCAGGAGATGTAGCCTGAGAATCTGCAAGAATTACTCCCAGGATTTCCTGAGATCTGGCAAAAGGACAATGTGGCTTGTTTCTGTGATTGGTGAGTCTCGAACAAACTGCTGAATTGCCAAAAGCCTGGAAAAGACTTCTTGTGTGTTCAGAGGAGCCAGCTACCTTGCTTGTTGCCTCTTCCTGCACCTACAGCTCTCTTGTTTCTATGTCCTACTAGGTAGTGTCACTATGCGACTTGGAGGAACATTCATCCCTATTTCAGTGCTCTGCTTTGTCCCCTACACCACAAAGGACACTGAACATGGTGGACATCTGAGTGAGATAACGTGTATATTTGTCCTGCTGGTATCTGGGGGCATTCTGGAATTCCACGTGTTCCCAGAGATCCCCAATCCAAGAATGCCCCATCACTACTGATGCTGCTGCACAGGAGTTGAGTCTAGGGAGTTCCCACCCCTGCCAAGTTCCCCAGAGATTCCTCCCCAGACCCTGAGAGATGTGGCCATTGATATACAGAGATTTGGCCCCACCTCTCAGGAAATTTTGTCTGAGTTCCAAGGAGTGGCTCCTGATCTCACAAGATTGGTGCAGAGATCTTACGAGATTTGGCCTAAGGTCTCGAGAGAGGTAGCCTGAGAATTCAAGAGATTTGCCCCAAGATTTCATGAGATTTGGCTAAGGAAGAGGTGGCTTGTTTTCTGTACACTCACAAACTGTCACTCACAGACTGACTTAGCATGTAGAATGTCTGGGAGAGCCTGCCTGTGTGTTCAGATGTCCAGCTCCCAGGCACCTTGCTTCTTCCTTCTCCTCCCGGCTCTCTTTATCTAATTGGTCACCACCAATTTAGTGTGAAAAAGATGCTACAGAGCCCATTCATCTTGAATTCAGTGCCACATTGTTACTGTCACTTCACCCAGGATGCAGAAATAGGAGGAATATAAGAGTGAGACACCTTGTGTCTTCATACAGGTTGCATCAGGGAGCATTTGTGAAACTACAAATACTGGAAGTGGTTCCGAATCTTGGAATGTGCCATCCCAAGCTGCATATCTAGCAAAAGGCTTGCCTGGGGAGTGACGGTTCTTCCAAGAGCTGAAAGATTTGGCCAGCCATCTCTCCCTTTCTGGTACTAGATCCCACTGATTTCCCCAAGTTTTCATGAGATTTGAGATGAGATATCCCTACATCTGGACTTGGGTCACTTGAGATTTGCCCCAAGATCACACAAGACCTGGCAAAGGGAAGAGGTGCCTTGAAGCTTGGGGGTGAGAATGTGTTAGAATGAGGAAAGCCAGGGAAAACATCCAGGGAGCCTGCCTGTGTGTTCTGATAAGCCAGATCCTCTGCGCATGGCATTTTCCTGCATCCGCTGTCCTCCTGTTTCTATTCCTCTACTTTGCTGAGAATCAGGGGCCACAAAGCCCATTCAACTCTATATCAGTACTCATTTGTTAACCCCACTTCACCCCACCTAAAAGAGGCCCAAGATAATGATTGGGACACCTCATATCTTCAGGCAGGTGGCATCGGAGGATGTTTGTGAAAAGGCAAATATTTCCAGGGTGTCCCATCAGGCATGGCCATGCCTGCCTCCTTCTCTCCTTCTTCTGCAGGAGGCTAGGGAGTCCCTGCTCTAGCTGAGTTCCCACCAAATTTGTCCTGAGACTTCCTGAAAATTGGCCATAGATATTACAGGATTTGGCCTAAGATCTCATGAGATTTGGAATGCCATGTCATGAGATGTGGCTGGAGAACCTGCACAAATTGCTTCATGGTTTCCTGATATCTGGCAAAGGGAATAGGTGGCTTTCTTCAGCAATTGGAGAACCTCAGACAGAATGTCCTGATTTGTCCATAACCTGGGAAAGCACCCAGGGAGCCTTCCCATGTGTCCAAATGTGCCAACTCCAGTGGTTGTTGCCTCTTACCACACCTACTAATGTCCTGTGTCTATCATCTCTAAGACAGTGTGTATAAAGGACTTGGAGTCCCATTTATCCCTATTCAAGTGCTCTGTTTTTACCACCACATCCGAAAGGTGTCAGTGGGTGTTTGTGGAATGCCAAGTGTTCCCGGAGCATCCTGAAGAGGAAATGTTCCAGCACTGGCTACGGAGCTGCATAGGAGTTGAGGCTAGGGAGTTCCAACCCACCCAGGTCCCATGAGGTTTCTCCCCAGATCTCAATTTGACAATAGATCACTTGAGATAATGCCTGCCCTCACAGGGGATTTTGGCAGAGGTTCCAACACTGTCCATTGATCTCTCCATATTTGAACAGAGATCTCATGAGATTTGATCTGAGGTTTCCTGAGACATGGACAGAGAATTTGCAATATTTGCACCAAGATTGCATGAGATCAGGCTAAGGAAAGATTGGCTTATCTTTTTATTCTGGAGGACAGTAGAGAGACAAACACAGGCCACCTAAACGTGTTAAAAGCATGGGCATGCCCCCAGGAGTCTGCCTGTGTGCTAAGATGTCTAGCAGTGGTGGCATACTGCTTCTGTGTTCTCCTCCTGCCCTCTTGGTTCTGTGCCCTCCTGGTTCTATACCCTCCAGGACACAGAGCCCATTCAATCTAAATTGCATGCTACCTTGTTACCCCCTTCATTCAGGAGGTTGAAATGCCAGGAATAGAGGACTGAGACACCCCATGCCTTACAGCAGAGTGAGTCTGGGAACAATTGTGAAATTGCAACTATTGGCAGTTGGGCCCAATTCTGGAATGAACCATTTCTACCTCCTCAAGCAGTCCCAATACGGTTCTCTTAGGGATGCCAGGTCCATTTGAGACTGAAGAGATCTTTGGCCAGAGATCTCAGGAGGTTTGGCCTAGATCTCACTGCCTGGGGCCAAGATATCATGAGAGTTGGATGGGTTCTTCCAAGATTTGGACTGAGATCACACAAGATTTGCCCAAAGATCGGGTGACATCGGGCTTGTTTGTGCAGCAGAACTCACGAATGCCATGAGGTCTGGCTAAGGGAAGAGTGGCTTCTCTTTGTATTCTGAGAGGGGGTGGGGAGACAAACACTGGCCACCTCAACATATTGAAAGCATGGGAAAGCCCCTAGGGAGACTGTCAGTGTGCTCAGATGTCTAGCAGGGAGGGGTGGCATACTGCTTCTGTCTTCTCCTCCTACCCTCATAGTACTATTCCCCACATTTTCTGAGAAGAAGAATCCACAGGGCCCATTCATCTGAAATTCCATTTTCCCTTTGTACCCCTCACTTCCCTTGGCATGCCGAAACACCAGGGATAGAGGAGTGAGACACCTTGTGCCTTCAGGCAGGTTGTGTCTGGAAGCAGTTGTGAAACTGCAACTGTTGGCAGTCAGGCCCAGTCCTGGAATGTGCTATCCATACCTCCTTAATCAGCTCACAGCTGGTTCTGCTAGGCAGTTTCCAGGCCCTCCCAAGGCCCAGTAGATCTTTGACTGGAACTTCCATGAGGTTTGGCCCGAGATCTGGCTGGCTGGGGCCAAGATCTCATGAGAATTGGATGAATTCTCCCAAGTTTTGGACTGAGATCACTGAAGATTTGCCCCCAAGATCTCGTAACATCTGGCCACCAAAAGAGGTAGCTTATTTGTGCAGCTGGTGAGTCTTAGACAGTGTGGAAATGTCTAAAGCCTGGGACTGCACCCAGGACCCTTTTCTGTATATTGAGATGAGCTGGCTCCCTTTGCTCAATGCTTCTTCCTAGATCTTGGGAAGTTACCTCAGACCTCAGGAGATTTGGGTGGAGTTCCAAACACTGACCTCTGATTTCTCAAGATTTCTCTGACCTTATCAAGGAAAATGTTAGAGGAAAGATGTTTTCAACAAAGACTTGTTTCTCAAAGTGTAGTATATGGCACTTATTTGACAATTTTCTAACTATATGAAAAAAATGCTAGTTGAAAGATATTTTCTACAAAGTCTTATTTCTCAGAGGTAAGCATATGGCATTTTTCTTATGCTTTCACACATATATATTTAACAATGCTTCTAAATTCAAAGAGAATTTTGAACTAACTGAAAGATACTTTCTGCACAGACTTGTTTCTCATAGTTAACGAGTGGCACTTTCCTTATGCTTTCCCACATACATTTGACAATGCTTCTAACTTCTTGAAATAAGATAGCATTCAAAGATGCTTTCTACATAAATTTATTTCTTAAATTTAAATATATGACACTTTCCTTATGATTTCACACATATATTTAACAATGCTTCTAACTTTATGAAATAAGATACTAGTTGAAAAATGTTTTTGACTCAGACTTGTTACTCAGAGTTAAGTATATGGCACTTTCCTTAGGCTTTTGCACACGTTTGACAGCATTTCTAACTGTGTGTGTGAAGATACTAGCTAAAAGACCCTTTCTGAACAGATTTTTTTCTCAGAGTTAGGTATAGGGGAATATTTTTTTGTTCTAATAAATTAATTTTTATTGGTGTTCAATTTACCAACATACAGAATAACACCCAGTGCTCATCCCGTCAAGTGTCCCCCTAGTGCCCGTCACCCATTCACCCTCACCCCCCGCCTTCCTCCTCTTCCACCACCCCTAGTTCATTTCCCAGAGTTAGGAGTCTTTATGTTCTGTCTCCCTTCCTGATATTTCCCACACATTTCTTCTCCCTTCCCTTATATTCCCTTTCACTATTATTTATATTCCCCAAATGAATGAGAACATACACTGTTTGTCCTTCTCCGATTGACCTACTTCGCTCAGCATAACACCCTCCAGTTCCATCCACGTTGAAGCAAATGGTGGGTATTTGTCATTTCTAATGCCTGAGTAATATTCCATTGTATACATAAACCACATCTTCTTTATCCATTCATCTTTTGATGGACACCGAGGCTCCTTCCACAGTTTGGCTATTGTGGACATTGCTGCTAGAAACATCGGGGTGCAGGTGTCCCGGCTTTTCATTGCTTCTGAATCTTTGGGGTAAATCCCCAACAGTGCAATTGCTGGGTCGTAGGGCAGGTCTATTTTTAACTCTTTAAGGAACCTCCACACAGTTTTCCAGAGTGGCTGCACCAGTTCACATTCCCACCAACAGTGTAAGAGGGTTCCCCTTTCTCCGCATCCTCTCCAACATTTGTTGTTTCCTGCCTTGTTAATTTTCCCCATTCTCACTGGTTTGAGGTGGTATCTCATTGTGGTTTTGATTTGTATTTCCCTGATGGCAAGTGATGCAGAGAATTTTCTCATGTGCATGTTGGCCATGTCCATGTCTTCCTCTGTGAGATTTCTCTTCATGTCTTTTGCCCATTTCATGATTGGATTGTTTGTTTCTTTGGTGTTGAGTTTAATAAGTTCTTTATCGATTTTGGAAACTAGCCCTTTATCTGATATGTCGTTTGCAAACATCTTCTCCCATTCTGTAGGTTGTCTTTTAGTTTTGTTGACTGTATCCTTTGCTGTGCAAAAGCTTCTTATCTTGATGAAGTCCCAATAGTTCATTTTTGCTTTTGTTTCTTTTGCCTTTGTGGATGTATCTTGCAAGAAGTTACTGTGGCCAAGTTCAAAAAGGTGTTGCCTGTGTTCTCCTCTAGGATTTTGATGGAATCTTGTCTCACGTTTAGATCTCTCATCCATTTTGAGTTTATCTTTGTGTATGGTGAAAGAGAGTGGTCCAGTTTCATTCTTCTGCATGTGGATGTCCAATTTTCCCAACACCATTCATTGAAGAGACTGTCTTTCTTCCAATGGATAGTCTTTCCTCCTTTATCGAATATTAGTTGACCATACAGTTCAGGGTCCACTTCTGGATTCTCAATTCTGTTCCATTGATCTATGTGTCTGTCTTTGTGCCAGTACCACACTGTCTTGATGACCACAGCTTTGTAGTACAACCTGAAATCTGGCATTGTGATGCCCCCAGTTATGGTTTTCTTTTTAAAAATTCCCCTGGCTATTCGGGGTCTTTTCTGATTCCACACAAATCTTAAAATAATTTGTTCTAACTCTCTGAAGAAAGTCCATGGTATTTTGATAGGGATTGCATTAAACGTGTAAATTGCCCTGGGTAACATTGACATTTTCACAATATTAATTCTGCCAATCCATGAGCATGGAATATTTTTCCATCTCTTTCTGTCTTCCTCGATTTCTTTCAGAAGTGTTCTATAGTTTTTAGGGTATAGATCCTTTACCTCTTTGGTTAGGTTTATTCCTAGGTATCTTATGCTTTTGGGTGCAATTGTAAATGGGATTGACTCCTTAATTTCTCTTTCTTCAGTCTCATTGTTAGTGTATAGAAATGCCATTGATTTCTGGGCATTGATTTTGTATCCTGCCACGCTACCAAATTACTGTATGAGTTCTAGCAATCTTGGGGTGGAGGCTTTTGGGTTTTCTAAGTAGAGTATCATGTCATCAGCGAAGAGGGAGAGTTTGACTTCTTCTTTGCCAATTTGAATGCCTTTAATGTCTTTTTGTTGTCTGATTGCTGAGGCTAGGACTTCCAGTACTATGTTGAATAGCAGTGGTGAGTGGACATCCCTGTCTTGTTCCTGATCTTAGGGGAAAGGCTCCCAGTGCTTCCCCATTGAGAATGATATTTGCTGTGGGCTTTTCGTAGATGGCTTTTAAGATGTCGAGGAAAGTTCCCTCTATCCCAACACTCTGAAGTGTTTTGATCAGGAATGGATGCTGTATTTTGTCAAATGCTTTCTCTGCATCTAATGAGAGGATCATATGGTTCTTGGTTTTTCTCTTGCTGATATGATGAATCACGTTGATTGTTTTACGAGTGTTGAACCAGCCTTATGTCCCAGGGATAAATCCTACTTGGTCATGGTGAATAATTTTCTTAATGTTTTGTTGGATCCTATTGCTAGTATCTTGTTGAGAATTTTTGCATCCATGTTCATCAGGGATATTGTCTGTAATTCTCCTTTTTGGTGGGGTCTTTGTCTGGTTTCGGAATTAAGGTGATGCTGGCCCCATAGAATGAATTTGGAAGTACTCCATCTCTTTCTATCTTTCCAAACTGCTTTAGTAGAATAGGTATGGTTTCCTCTTTAAACATTTGATAAAATTCCCCTGGGAAGCCATCTGGCCCTGGACTCTTGTGTCTTGGGAGGTTTTTGATGACTGCTTCAATTTCCTCCCTGTTATTGGCCTGTTCAGGCTTTCTATTTCTTCCTGCTCCAGTTTTGGTAGTTTGTGGCTTTCCAGGAATGCGTCCATTTCTTCTAGATTGCCTAATTTATTGGCGTATAGCTGTTCATAATATGTTTTTAAAATCGTTTGTATTTCTTTGGTGTTGGTAGTGATCTCTCCTTTCTCATTCATGATTTTATTAACTTGAGTCTTCTCTCTCTTCTTTTTAATAACGTTGGCTAATGGTTTATCTATCTTATTAATTCTTTCAAAGAACCAACTCCTGGTTCTGTTAATCTGTTCCACAGTTCTTTTGGTCTCGATTTCATTGAGTTCTGCTCGAATTTTAATTAACTCTCTTCTTCTGCTGGGCATGGGGTCCATTTGCTGTTTTTTCTCTAGCTCCTTTATGTGTAAGGTGAGCTTTTGTATTTGAGTTCTTTCCAGTTTTTGAATGGATGCTTGCATTGCGATGTATTTCCCCCTCAGGACTGCTTTTGCTGCATCCCAAAGATTTTGAACGGTTGTATCTTCATTCTCTTTAGTTTCCATGAATCTTTTTAATTCTTCCTTAATTTCCTGGTTGACCCTTTCATCTTTTACCAGGATGGTCCTTAACCTACACGTGTTTGAGGTCCTTCCAAACTTCTTGTTGTGATTTAGTTCTAATTTCAAGGCATTATGCTCTGAGAATATACAGGGGACTATCCCGATCTTTTGGTATCGGTTCAGACCCGATTTGTGACCCAGTATGTGGTCTATTCTGGAGAAAGTTCCATGTGCACTTGAGAAGAATGTGTATTCAGTTGAGTTTGGATGTAAAGTTCTGTAGATATCTATGAAATCCATCTGGTCCAGTGTATCATTTAAAGCTCTCGTTTCTTTGGAGATGTTGTGCTTAGAAGACCTATCGAGGGTAGAAAGAGCTAGATTGAAGTCACCAAGTATAAGTGTATTATTATCTAAGTATTTCTTCAGTTTGGTTATTAATTGGTTTAAATATTTGGCAGCTCCCACCTTCGGGGCATATATATTGAGGATTGTTAAGTCCTCTTGTTGGATAGATCCTTTAAGTATGATATAGTGTCCTCATCTCTCACTATAGTCTTCGGGGTAAATTTTAGTTTATCTGATATAAGGATGGCTACCCCTGCTTTCTTTTGAGGACCATTTGAATGGTAAATGGTTCTCCAACCTTTTATTTTCAGGCTGTAGGTGTCCTTCTGTCTAAAATGAGTCTCTTGTAGACAACAAATAGATGGGTCCTGCTTTGTATCCAGTCTGAAACCCTGCACCTTTTCATGGGGTCATTAAGCCCATTCATGTTCAGAGTTACTATTGACAGATATGAGTTTAGTGTCATCATGATATCTATTCAGTCCTTGTTTTTGTGGATTGTTCCACTGAACTTCTTCTTAAAGGGGAATTTTAAGAGTCCCCCTTAAAATTTCTTGCAGAGCTGGTTTTGAGGTCACATATTCTTTCAGTTCCTGCCTGTCTTGGAAGCTCTTTACCTCTCCTCCATTTTGAATGAGAGCCTTGCTGGATAAAGAATTCTTGGTTGCATGTTCTTTTCATTTAGGACCCTGAATATATCCTGCCAACCCTTTCTGGTCTGCCAGGTCTCTGTGGAGAGGTCTGCTGTTACCCTAATACTCCTCCCCATAAAAGTCAGGGACTTTTTGTCTCTTGCTGCTTTAAGGATCTTCTCTTTATCTTTGGAATTTGCAAGCTTCACTATTAAATGTCGAGGTGTTGAACGGTTTTTATTGATTTTAGGGGGGATCTCTCTATTTCCTGGATCTGAATGCCTGTTTCCCTTCCCAGATTAGGAAAGTTTTCAGCTAGGATTTGTTCAAATACATATTCTGGCCCTCTGTCCCTTTCGGCGCCCTCGGGAACCCCAATTAAACATAGGTTTTTCTTCCTCAGGCTGTCGTTTATTTCCCTTAATCTGTCTTCATGGTCTTTTAATTGTCTGTCTCTTTTTTCCTCAGTTTCCCTCTTTGCCATCAACTAGTCTTCTATGTAACTCACTCGTTCTTCCACCTCATTAACCCTCGTCGTTAGGACTTCTAGTTTGGATTGCATCTCATTCAATTGATTTTTAATTTCTGCCTGATTGGATCTAAATTCTGCAGTCACGAAGTCTCTTGAGTCCTTTATGCTTTTTTCTAGAGCCACCAGTAGCTGTATAATAGTGCTTCTGAATTGGTTTTCTGACATTGAATTGTAATCCAGATTTTGTAACTCTGGGAGAGAGGACTGTTTCTGATTCTTTCTTTTGAGGTGAGGTTTTCCTTCTAGTCATTTTGCTCAGTGCAGAGTGGCCAAAAACAAGTTGTATTGGGAAAAGGAGAAAAAGAGAGAGAGAGAAGGAAAGAAAAGAGAAAAAGAAAAAAGAGAAAGAAGAAAAAAAAGGAAAAAAGAGAAGAAAAAGAGAAAGAAAAAGAAAGGTGAAAAAAAAAGGGGGTGCGGGAAGCAATCAGAAATAAAAAAGAAATAAAAAAAACAATAAAAAACAAAAAAGCAAAAAACACGGGGGAGTATCTTCTGATTCTGTATACTTTAAGTCCCTTGACTTCTCCTGGAACTGGTCCGGTCTAGCTGGTCCTCTGGGGGAGGGGCCTGCTGTGATTTTCAGGTGTTAGCACTTGGGGGAGCTGCTCTGCCCCCTGCCCGGTGCAGAGCTCAGTGGGGGTTGTTTACCCGCGAGGCCCCAGGAGGAACAGCCACAGTGGTGGGGGCAGCTCTGGAAACCTGGATTCAGCCCCCGCAGTAACTCCGGGGCTCTCCGTCTGCAGGGCCTGGAGGCTCCAGGGCGGGGCCGCTGATCTGCTCAGCTCGGGGCAGGAGCGTCCTTGCTGTCCTGGGCCCTCTGGGTCTCTGCCTGTCCCGGGGGAGGCCGGATCCTGGGCTGTGTCCCGGCGCCCTGTGCTCCGGGGCCTGCGCTGTTGGATTCGCGCTCCCAGCCGTGCAGCCCCCTTAGGAGAATTTTCTTATGCTTTCACACATAGGTTTGACAACACTTCTAAATTCATGAAAGAAAATTCTAGTTGAAAGATGCCTTCTTTATAGATTTGTTTCTCAGAGTTGTGTATTTGGCACATTTCTTATGCTGTTACATAAAGCTTTGAGAAAGAAATACCTCTCATGAAATGAAAGAAGATTCTAGTTGAAAGATAGATTTTCTACACATACTTGTTTCTCAGAGTTAAGTATATGGCACTTTCATGTGCTTTCACACATATCTTTGACACTTCTTACTTCATGAGCAAAGATGCTGGTGGAAAGATGCTTTCTTTACAAAAAGTTTCTAAGAGTTAAGTAGAGGCACTTTGCTTATGTTTTCACACATAGATTTGACCATGCATCTGACGTCATGAAAGAAGATGGTAGTTGAAAGATATTTTCTATGCAGAGTTGTTTCTCATGGTTGAGTATATGGCATTTTCCTTATGCTTGCACACACACATTTAATAATGCTTGTAACTAACTGTGCGACAGAAGACGCTAGTTGAAAAACCGTTTCTTAACATGCTTGTTTCTCAGAGTTAAGAATAGGGGAATCTCCCTATGCTTTCACACATATATTTGACAACATTGCTAACTTCATCAAACAAGTTGCTGTTTGAAAGATGAATTCTACACAGACTTGTTTCTCAAAGTTAACTGGCACTTTTCTGAAGCTCTCACACATATGTTTGAAATGCTTCTAACTGCATAAAAAAGATGCTATTTGAAATACGCTTTCAATGCAGACTTGTTTCTCAGCGTTAAGTATATGGCACTTTCCTTATGCTTTCACACAAATGTTTGGCAACACTTCTAACTTCATGAAATAGGATGCTAGTTCAGAGACTCTTTCAACCCAGACTTGTTTCTAAGAGTGGAGTATATGACACCTTTCTTATGCTTTCATACAAACATTTGATAAAACTTCTAATTTCATAAAAGAAGATGCTAATTGAAGTGGGCTTTCAACCAAACTTGTTTTTCAGAATTAAGTATATGGATCTTTCCTTATTCTTTCACATCTGCTGTTGACAAAGCTTCTAGGTTCATGAAAGAAGATGCTGGCTGAAAGAGTCTTTCAATGCAGACTTGTTTCTCAGAGTTAAATATATGGCATTTTTTTAATGCTTTGAAATAAGGTTTTGACAATCCCTCTATCTACCTGAGGGACGAAGGTAGGGGGAAGATGCTTTCTACATAGACTTGATACTAACAGTTAAGTATATGGTACTTTCCTCATGCTCTCACACACATGTTTGGTGTAGCTTCTAACTATATGAAAGAAGATGGTCATCAAAAGAGACATTCAACACAGGAATTTTTTTACTCAGAGTTAATTTTTTTTTTTTTACTCAGAGTTAATTAACTATGTGGCATTTCCTTATGCTTTCATGCACACGTTTGACCTAAATTCTAACTACATGAAAGAAGATGCTAGTTGAAAGAGGCTTTCAGCCCACACTTGTTTCTTAGAGTTAGGTAAATGGCAGTTTCCTTATGCTTTCCCCAGAATGTTTGACAAATCTTCTACTTCACACAAAAAGTCAAAAGAGGTTCCACGCAGACTTCTTTCTCAGAGTTTATATACAGCACTTTCCTTATGCTTTCACACACACAAGTTTGACAACGTTTCTGAGTTCATGAAAGAAGATTCTAGTGGAAAGAGGCTTTCAATGCAGACTTGTTTCTCAGAGTTAACTATATGATACTATCCTTATGGTTTCACACACATGTTAGACAAAGCTTCTAACCCTATGAAAGATTATTCTAGGTGTCAGATGTTTTTTTTAATATTTTATTTATTTATTCATGACACACAAGAGACAGGCAGAGACACAGGCAGAGGGAGAAGCATGCAGGGAGCCCGACGCAAGACTCAATCCCGGGACTCCAAGATCATGCCCTGGGCCAAAGGCAGGCACCAAACCACTGAGCCACCCAGGGATCCCCTGTCAGATGTTTTCTATATGACATCTTTCTCAGAGTTAAGTATACAGCAGTTTCCTTATGATTTCACAAACACCTTTCAAAGCTCTTCCTTCTTCATGAAAGAAGATGTTAATTGAAAGATACTTTTTATACAGACTGGATTCTGAGAGTTCAGTATTAGCACTGTCTTGTGGTTTTTCCCATCTGTTTGACAACATTTCTATATTCATGAAAGAAGATTTAATCTAAAGGTGGTTTGTACCCTGAAATGTTTCTCAGAATTAAGTATATGGCACTTTTTATATAATTTCACATTAACTTTGTTCAATGCTTCTATCTTTCTGAGGGACAAACCTAGGAGAAAGATACTTTCTACACATATTTGATTCTGACAGTTAGGTTTATGACACTTTCCCTATGCTTTCACATTCATGTTTGACAAGCTTTATTTTTATAAATTTATTTTTTCTTGGTGTTCAATTCATCAACATACAGAATAACACCCAGTGCTCATCCCGTCAAGTGCCCACCTCAGTGCTCCTCACCCAGTCACCCCCACCCCCGCCCACCCCCCCATCCACCACCCCTAGTTCGTTTTTCAGAGTTAGGAGTCTTTCATGTTCTGTCTCCCTTTCAGATATTTCCCACTTATTTTTTCTCCTTTTCCCTTTATTCCCTTTCACTATTTTTTATATTCCCCAAATGAATGAGACCACATAATGTTTGTCCTTCTCCAATTGAGTTATTTCACTCAGCATAATACCCTCCAGTTCCATCCACGTCGAAGCAAACGGCGGGTATTTGTCATTTCTAATGGCTGAGTAGTACTACATCGCAATACAAGCATCCATCCAAAAACTGGAAAGAACTCAAATACAAAAGCTAACCTTACACCTAAAGGAGCTAGAGAAAAAACAGCAAATAGATCCTACACACAGCAGAAGAAGAGAGTTAATAAAGATTAGAGCAGAACTCAATGAAATCGAGACCAGAAGAACTGTGGAACAGATCAACAGAACCAGGAGTTGGTTCTTTGAAAGAATTAATAAGATAGATAAACCATTAGCCAGCCTTATTAAAAAGAAGAGAGAGAAGACTCAAATTAATAAAATCATGAATGAGAAAGGAGAGATCACTACCAACACCAAGGAAGGCTGTTATTTAAACAATGCTTTAAGCACAGAGTAGCTTTAGGAAGATAGCACATTTGTTCACTGATGTGTCTTCATATAAGATTCAAATGAAAAGATGTTAATTGAAGGGCACTTTACACAGAGTGCAGTTTCAAGGAGGTAAACTCGTGGATTTTTCCTAGTTTTTATACACATTGCATCACGTATCACATTGTAACACTCATATCTTTTTAAAATTTTTCTCATTTGTTTTTATGAAAGCTCAATTTGCCAACATATAGTATAACACCCAGTGCTCATCCAATCAAGAGCCTTCCTCAGTGCCCATCACCCAAATACCCCAAACCCTCACGAATCTCCCCTTCCACAACCCTTTGTTCATTTCCCGGAGTTAGGATATCTCATGGTTTGACTCCCTCTCTAATTTCCCATTCAGTTCCCCTCCTCTCCCTTATGATCCCTTTCACTATTTCTTATATTCCACAGATGAGTGAAACCATATGATGATTGTCCTTCTCCAACTGACTTACTTCACTCAGCGTAATACCTTCCACTTCCACCCATGTTGAACAAATGGTGGATATTCACCCTTTCTGATGGCTGAGTAATATTCATATATATATGAATATTGTGTGTGTGTGTGTGTGTGTATATATATATATATATATATATATACCACTTCTTCTTTATCCATTCAACTGTCAAGGACATCGTGGCTCCTTCCACGGTTTGGCTACTGTGGACATTGCTGCTATGAACATTGGGATTCAAGTGTCCCAGCATTTCACTACATCTATATATTTGTGGCAAATACCTAGTAGTGCAATTGCTGGATCTATTTTTAACTTTTTGAGGACCTCCACACTGTTTTCCAGAGGGGCTGCACCAGTTTGCATTCCAACCAACAGTGCAAGAGGGTTCCCCTTTATCCACATCCTTTCCAACATTTCTTGTTTCCTGTATTGTTAATTTTTGCCATTCTCACTGTTTTGAGATGATATCGCATTGTGGTTCTGATTTGTATTTCCCTGATGGCAAGTGATGCATTTTCTCATGTGCTTCTTGGCCACGTGTATGTCTTCTTTGGTGAAACTTCTGTTCATGTCTTCTGCCCATTTCGTGATTGGGTTTTTTGTTTCTTGGGTGTTGAGTTTAATAAGTTCTTTCTAGATCTTGGATACTAGCCCTTTATCTGATATGCCATTTGCAACTATCTCCTCCCATTCTGTAGGTTGTCTTTTAGTTTTGTTGACTGTTTCTCTTGCTGTGCAGAAGCTTTCTACCCTGCTTAAGTCCCAATAGTTCATTTTTGTTTTTGTTTCCTTTGCCTTCATAGATGTATCTTGCAAGAAGTTACTGTGGCCAAGTTCAGAAAGAGTGTTTCCTGTGTTCTCCCCTAGGATTTTGATGGATTCTTCTCTCACATTTAGATATTTCAACCATTTTGAAATTATCTATCTCAGGACTAGGCACAGCTTCCAGCATTTCCACTTTCAGAAATGCTCCCCAGCGTGACCTATAGCATCTCACAAGATCTCAGTGCAATTCTTGCATGATTTCAGCCCACATCTCAAGAGACCTCCTCCTCCTCCTAGCCTCCTGAAATCTCTGTCAAAATCTTGCCTGATCTTGGCCTATATCTCATGAGATCTCATTCCTCATCTCTTAAGATCTCCTCTGCTAAGCCTTGTGAGATTTCTGCCCAAGTCTTGCTTAATCTCAGCCAGCATCTTGGGAGAGCTCCAACCACATGCCTCACCAGATTTCTGTCCAAATCTTGTCTGATCTTGGCCCACATCTTATGAGAATTCTGCTTGGCCCTGGGAGATCACAGTCCACACCCCGCATGATCTCATCCCTCATCTCGCCAGATGTCTTTCCAAATCTCGCCAGACCTTCACCTGTACTCCCGAGATCTTATATCCACAAAGATATAGATGTAATGAAATGCTGGGACATCCTGTGAGATCTCCTCTCCCAAGCCTTGAGAGATCACAGTCCAAATCTTGTGGGCTCTTGGCCTGCATCTCATGAGATCTCCTCCCCCAAGCATCAAAAGATCTCTTTCCAAATCAGCACTTTGACATTTACTAGTGAAACTTGCAAATATCAGAGATAAAGAGAAAAATCCTTAAAGCAGCTCAAGACAGAAGATTCTTAACTTACATGGGAGAAATGTCAGATTAACAGCAGACCTCTCCAGAGACCTGGCAGGACAGAAAGGGCTGGCAGGATATATTCAGGGTACTAAACAAGAAGACCATGCAGCCAAGAATACTTTATCCGGCAAGGCCATCATTCGAAATAGAAGAAGAGATAAAGAGCTTCCAGGATAGGCAGAAACTGGAAGAATATGTGACCACCAAACTGGCTCTGCAAGAAATATTAAGGCGGACCCTGTACAAGAAAGAGGGAGCCCAAAGAAACAATCCACAAAAACAGAGACTGAATAGGTAATATGATGACACTAATTTCGTATCTTTCAATAGTTGCTCTGAACGTGAATGGGCTAAATGATCCCATCAAAAGACAGAGGGTATTGGACTGGGTAAAAAAGCAAGACCCATCTATATGCTGTCTACAAGAGACTCATTTTAGACCTAAGGACACCTCCAGCCAGAAAGCCAGAAAACAAAGGGGTGGAGAACAATTTACCATTCAAATGGTCCTCAAAAGAAAGCTGGGGTAGCAATCCTCATATCAGATAAAGTTTATTCCAAAGGCTGTAGTAAGAGACGAGGAGGGACACTGTATCATATTGAAAGGGTTTATCCAACAAGAAGCGCTAGCAATCATGAATATCCATGCTCCTAATGTGGGAGCCACCAAGTATATCAATTAATAACCAAAGTAAAGAGATACTTAGATAATTATACACTAATAGGAGACTTCAACATGGCACTTCCAGCAAGTGACAGATCTTCTAAGCAGAACATCACCAAAGGAACAAGGGCCTTAAGTGATACACTGGACCAAATAGATTTCACAGATACATACAGAACTTTCCATCGGAACACAACTGAAGACACATTCTTCTCAAGTGCACATGGAGCTTTCTCCAGAATAGACCACATACTGGGTCACAAATCAGGTCTCAACCGATACCAAAAGACTGGGATTGTCCCCTGCATATTTCAGACCACAATGCTTTGATACTGGAACTCAGTCACAAGAAGAAATTTGGAAGAAACTCAAACACATGGAGGTTAAAGAGCATCCTACTAAAAGATGAATGGTTCAACCAGGAAATCAGAGAAGAATTTAAAAGATGCATGGAAACTAATGAAAATGAAGATACAACCATTCAAAATCTTTGGGATATAGCAAAAGCGGTCCTTAGAGGGAAATACATCGCAATACAAGCCTCCCTCCAAAAATTGGAAAAACCTTAAATAAACACACAAGCTAACCTCGCACCTAAAGGAACTGGAGGGAAAAAAAGCAAGTAAAACCTACACCAAGCAGAAGGGAGATAATAAGGATTCGAGCAGAACTCAATGAAATAGAGACTAGAAGAACTGTAGGGCAGATCAACAAAACCAGGAGTTGGTTCTTTGAAAGAATTAATAAGATATATAAACCACTAGCCAGCCTTACTAGAAAGAAAAGAGAAAGGACTCAAATTAATAAAATCATGAGTGAAAGAGGAGAGATCACAACCAATACCATGGAAATACAAACGATTTTAAATATATATTATGAGCAGCTATATGTCAACAAATTAGGCAATCCAGAAGAAATGGACGCATTTCTGGAAAACCACAAATTATCAAAACTGGAACAGGAAGAAATAGAAAACCTAACAGGCCAATAACCAGTGAGGAAATTGAAGCAGTCATCAAAAGCCTCCCAAGACACAAAAGTCCAGGGCCCGATGGCTCACAGGGGAAGTCTATCAAACGTTTAAAGAAGAAGTAATACCTATTCTGCTAAAGCTGTTACAAAGGATAGAAAGGGATGGAATACTTCCAAACTCATTTTATGGGGCCAGCATCACCTTGATTACACAACCAGACAAAGACCCCACCAAAAAAGGAGAAGTATAGACCAATATCCCTGATGAACACGGATGCAAAAATTCTCAACGAGATACTAGCCAATAGGATCCAACAGAACGTTAAGAAGATTACTCACCATGACTAAGTGGGATTTATCCCCAGGATGCAAGGCTGGTTCAACACTCGTAGAACAATCAACGTGATTGTTGATTGATCACATCCATAAGAGTAAAAACAAGAACCATATGATCCTCTCAATAGATGCAGAGAAAGCATTTGACAAAATACAGCATCCATTCCTGACCAAAACTCTTCAGTGTAGGGATAGAGGAAACATTCCTCAGCGTCTTAAAAGCCATCTATGAAAAGCCCACAGCAAAATATCATTCTCAATGGGGAAACACTGAGAGCCTTTCCCCTAAGATCAGGAACACGACAGGAATGTCCACTCTCACCACTGCTATTCAACACAGTACTAGAAGTCCTAGCCTCAGCAATAAGACAACAAAAAGAAATAAAAGGCATTCAAATTGGCAAAGAAGAAGTCAAACTCCCTCTTTACAGATGACATGGTACTGTACATAGAAAACCCAAACACTCCACCCCAAGATGGCTAGAACTCATACAGCAATTCAGCAATGTGGCAGGATACGAAATCAATGCATAGAAATCAGTGACATTTCTATACATTAACAATGAGACTGGAGAAAGAGAAATTAAGGAATCAATCCCATTTACAACTGCACCCAAAAGCATAAGATACTTAGGAATAAATCTAACCAAAGAGGCAAAGGATCTATACCCTAAAAACTACAGAACACTTCTGAAAGACATTGAGTGAGACACAAAGAGATGGAAAAACATTCCATGCTCAGGGATTGGAAGAATTAATATTGTGAAAATGTCTATGCTACCCAGGGCAATTTACACGTTCAATGCAATCCCTATCAAAATACCATGGGTTTTCTTCAGAGAGCTGGAACAAATCACCTTAAGATTTGTACAGAATCAGGAAAGGCCCGGAATAGCCAGGGGAATAGTGAAAAAAGAAAACCAGTGCTGTGGGCATCACGATGCCAGATTTCAAGCTGTATTTCAAAGCTGTGATCATCAAGACACTGTGGTACAGGCACAAAAACAAACACATAGATCAATGGAACAGAATAATTAACTCAGAAATGGGCCCTCAACTCTACGGCCAACTACTATTCAACAAACCAGGAAAGAATATTAACTGGAAAAAGGACCGTCTCTCCAATAATTGGTGCTGGCACGTGCAGAAGAATGAAACTAGACCATTCTCTTACACCATACACAAGCATAATCTCAAAATGGTTGAAAGATCTAAATGTGAGACGAGAATCCATCAAAATCCTAGAGGA
Source organism: Vulpes vulpes (assembly GCF_048418805.1). Lineage (NCBI taxonomy): Eukaryota > Metazoa > Chordata > Mammalia > Carnivora > Canidae > Vulpes > Vulpes vulpes. The sequence goes on along the minus strand of NC_132783.1, from coordinate 70,018,837 downwards.
GAACACAGGAAACACCCTTTCTGAACTTGGCCACAGTAACTTCTTGCAAGATACATCTATGAAGGCAAAGGAAACAAAAACAAAGATGAACTATTGGGACTTAAGCAGGATAAAAAAAGTTTCTGTACGGCAAAAGAATAGTCAACAAAACTAAAAGACAACCTACAAAATGGGAGGAGATAGTTGCAGATGGTATATCAGATAAGGGGCTAGTATCCAAGATCTAGAAAGAACTTATTAAACTCAACAGCAAGGAAACAAACAATCCAATCATGAAATGGGCAGAAGACATGAACAGAAGTTTCACCAAGGAAGACATACACATGGCCAAGAAGCACATGAGAAAATGCTCTGCATCACTTGCCATCAGGGAAATACAAATCAGAACCACAATGAGATACCACTTCACACCAGTGAGAGTGGTAAAAATTAACAAGACAGGAAACGACAAATGTTGGACAGGATGTGGATAAAGGGGAATCCTCTTGTACTGTTGGTGGGAATGCAAACTGGGACAGGCACTCTGGATATCAGTGTGAAGCTTCCTTAAGAAGTTAAAAATAGAGCTACCCCACAACCCTGCAATTACACTACTGGGTATTTGCCCCAAAGATGCAGATGTAGTGAAATTCCCGATACCCGCACCCCCAATGTTCAAAGTAGCAATGTCCACAATAGCCAAACTGTGGAAGGATCCATGATGTCCTTTGACAGATGAATGGATAAAGAATAAGTGGTCTATATATACGATGGAATATTACTCAGCCATTAGAAAGGACGAATACCCACCATTTGCTTTGACATGAATGGGGCTGGAGGGTATTAGGCTGAGTGAAGTAAATCAATCGAAGAAGGACAATCATTATCCGGTCCCACTCATTGGGGAATATAATAAATAGTGAAAGGGATTATAAAGGAAACTGAGTGGGAAAAATTAGATAAGGTGAAAATCCATGAGAGACTCCTAAGTCTGGGAAATGAAGAAAGGGTAATGGAAGGGGAGGTGGGTGAGGGAATAGGGTAAGTGGGTGATAGGCACTGAGGAAGGCACTTGATGGGATGGCACTGAGTGTTATACTGTATCTTGGTAAATTAAACAAAAAAATAAGAGTCATAATGGAAAAATGAAAAAAAAAAGAAAAACAAGGACTCTCTAGTTCTATATACTACCCCCCCACACACAACACACAGACCCTGAAGCTTTCCAGCACTGCTTCGTTAATAAACTTGCTCTTCCCATGTTCTTCCAGCAGCTCTTCTGGGGGAGGTGTCTGCTGTGCTGATTCTCAGGTGTGTGAGCCTAGGCAGAGATGCTCCACCCCTTGCCAGGTACAGGGCTCAGTATGAGTTGTTTACCTGTAAGGCCTTTGTACCCCAGCGCCCCGCCTCTCCCAGGCACAAGGTGAAACAAAGAGGAAAAACAACAAAGGCAGCAGCCAGATTTCCAACTCTGTAGGCAAGTTCCCTGGAAGTAACTAACCACAGTTTCCCAGTCTGCACTGGCCTAGATGCTCCTAGAGGCTGGAGCCGGTGCCCTGATCTGCACAGTTTGCTGGGTGCCCAGTGGCAGGGGAGTTCTTGCCTCCCTGTGCCCTCCCTGCTTCTACCTGTCCCAGGGGGAAGGCAGGATTGTTGGCTTTGTCCACTTGGGTGGCCTGAGATCTGGGGCTTTGTGCCCCTGGACCCACAGTCCCGGGGACCACTGCTCCTGAAGGGAATGGGGTACAGCCCCCTCTGTCTATAGCCAGCTCACCTAACCAACTGGCTTCTCCCAAATGCCCAGGAGGGCTGTGGCACTGCAGCTCTTTACCAATATTGGATGGAGGTTTGAGGTGAGGTTTCCCCAGGGCACCCCTCCTCTTATAGTGTCTCCAGGAATCTTCAGGCTTCACTGCGCCCCTCTCGTGATTCTTCCCCATATCCCTGCTAAGCACTTTTCCATCAGGGGAAACTTCGTCATGGATTTTTAAAGTTCCTGTTTCTCCAGGGCTGGGCTTTCCTGCATGGGAGGCTTTCCTCACTTTAGCCCTGCTATTTGCACTTCCCCTTCCTGACTTTATTCTTTTTTATTTTTCGCCTTCCTACCTTGTTAGAAGTGAAAAGTTTTCTCTCTGTAGCATTCCATCTGTTCTCTCTTTAAATTTCAGGTTGAATTCGTAGGTGTTCAAAATGTTTTGAAAGTTATCTAAGCAAGTTTGTTAGGCCCCATGAGTTGAGGACCCCTACTCTTCCACTGTCTTGCCCCTCTGCATACCATTCATATCTTAACAAAGGGAATAGGTTATTTGACACATAGTTTAAGCACAGTTCAGTTTCAACTAGATGCTAAATCTGGACTTCCAGGACTATGGTAAATAACATGCAAAAGAATGAAACTGGACACTCTTATACCATATACAAAAATAAATTCAAAAGGAATGGACGACCTAAATGTGAGGTGGGACAACAGCAAAATCCTAATATGATAAAGTTGGACAACCACATGCAGAAGAATGAATCTGTGTCATCTTATTATACCATACACAAAAATAAACTCAAAATGGATGAAAGACCTAAATGGGAGAGAAGAATCCATCAAAATCCTACTGGAGAACACAGGCAGCAACTTCTTTGGCCTTGGCCATAGCAACATCTCACTAGGCACATCTGCAATGCAAAGGGAAACAAAAGCAAAAATAAGCTATTGGGACTTTGTCAGGATAAGAAGCTGTAGCACAGCAAAGCAGTCAACAAAACTAAATGGCAACCTACAGAATGGGAGAAGATATTTGCAAAGGACTTACCAGATAAAGGGCTAGTATCCAAAACCTATAAAGAACTTATCTAACTCAACACAAAAAAAAAAAAACAAAAATTCCAGTCAAGAAATGCCAGAAGACATCAACAGACATTTCTTTAAAGAATACAGACAGATGGCTAACAGACAGACAGACAGACACACACACACACACACACACACACACACACATACACACACACAGAATGCTCAACAGCACTCAGCATCAGGGAAATGCAAATTAAAATCACAATGAGATGCCACCCCACAGAAGTCAGAAGGGCTAAAATCAACAATTCAGGAAGCAACAGATGTTAGTGAGGATGCAGAGAAAGCGTAACCATCCTACACTGTTGGTGGGAATGCCAACTGGTGCAGCCACTCTGAAAAACAGTATGGAGGGTCCTCAAACACTTAAAAATAGAACCGCCATATGACCCAACAATTGCACTACTACGTATTCACCCAAAGGACACAAACATAGTTATTCAAAAGGGCATGTGCACCCCATTGTTTCTTGCAGCAATGTCCACAATAGCCAAACTATGGAAAGAGCCCAGATGTCCACTGATAGATGAATGGGTAGAGAAGAAGTGAGATATATATTTATATTTACACATATAAATATATATAAAGGGGATCCCTGGGTGGCTCAGCAGTTTAGCGCCTGCCTTCAGCCCAGGGTGTGATCCTGGAGTCCCAAGATTGAGTCCCACATCAGGCTCCCCACATGGAGCCTGCCTCTCCCTCTGCCTGTGTCTCTGCCTCTCTCTCTGTGTGTGTCTCTCATGAATGAATAAATAAAATCTTTTTTAAAAATAAACATATATAAATATATTCTATTTTATTGTGTTATTTAATATTATTAAATATATATTTATATTTACATATATAAATATATATAATGGAATATTACTCAGGCATCAAAAACAATGAAATAAGTCAGTCAGAGAAAGACAAATTACATATGATTTCCCTCATATGTAAGTTTTAAAAAACAAAACAGATGAACATGTGGGAAGGAAAAAAAAGGGAAGGATGAAATCCATGAAACTCTCAACAATAGAGAACAAACAGAATTGATGGAAAGAGGTGGGTGGGGAATGTGTTAAATGGATGATGGGTGGGCACTTGTTATGATGAGCCCTGGGTGTGACATGTAAGTGATTAATCACTAAATTCTACTCCTGAAACCAATATTACACTATATGTTAACTAACTAGAATTTAAATAAAAATATTTAAAGAAACAAAGAATTTTGAGAGTCTGATCAAGTTTTTATGAACATAGGGTAGGGCAGTTTGAGCCACAAGACTACTCTTCATTTGGCTTTGGGACTAGCTTGACATCGTGAGGCTTAGGGCATTTGAAACTACCCAGGAGAGAATGTTCATGTGTAGGTTGGGCCATCCCTTTTGGAAAAAAGCTGGCCTCATTTCTGGGGCAAATGGAAAGGAAGAAAGATACCTTCTTCCAGATATTTCCCATTCTTCTTTGAAATGTAAAACTTTGACTCTTTTTGTAGCTATCCTCATATTGTTGCATAATTTCTAAATAGGCCTCATTCACATTCAGAGATGATGGGGCTCCCACACAGCCAGCACCCAAGGATTGGTATCAAGTTCCCACTCTGATCCCATGATAAGGGAGAGCAATCAGTGTCTAATATCCCAAAGGAACAATGTCTTTCTGGTTCCTTAGGACTTGCTTGGCTGGCTGGTGTAAGTATGGTGATCAATAACCAGTTTGCCTCCCTCCCCTGGATGATCCAGATACCTTCGTTGTGAAGAGGAGTTAGTTCATGCATGTACAATATGCTCCAAAATCTGCTTAGTGCATAAAATGCCCTTCCAAGGCCCTGTTCCAAACACTTGAGCATCAGCGGCAAGTACCAGCATGCCATTGTTGAGCCATTGCTGTCTCTATCCATTAGTGGGAAGGGCAGGAAAAACAACCAAGTCCAGAAGCTTTCCCTCTATTTCTGAGGAAAGAATGTAGGGTTCTTGCTGACAGGGCTCCCATGCATAAACAATTGAGAGTTCACTTTGCCTACGTTCATTATTCAGTGTTAGCTATTCAGAAGGTGGCCCACTTTCTAGGAGATTGTGCTACTCCATACTCAACATTATCTGGTTCTCATCTATCATAAAGAGCATTAACCTTTTGTGTATCCATTTTTACCCTATCCTTTTTAAGGTTTATTTATTTATTTGAGAGAAAGAGCGAGTAAGAATGAGTTGGGGAAAGGGCAGAGGGAGAGAATCTTCAAGTGGACTCCACTAAGCATGGAGCCTAATGTGGGGTTTCATCCCACAACCCAGGAGTTTCATCTGAAAACAAGAATTGGATGCTTAACCCACTGAGCCAACCAGGCACCTTTTATTCTTATCTGAAACTAGATTAACCCAACAGGTATTCAGAGCCAGTGTCTCAGAGGAACATCCTCTACTTTAAAGTGGGGAGTCTACTTTAAGGTGGGGAGTCTGGCAGAGTTCTTAGGACTATGGAATATACTGTGCCACAGGGCCCCTCAAAATTTGGTTTCAGAACAATTTGGACACCAGTAATCTTTGGGCATTTGAAGATGCTCAGCGAGAAATGTTTGTGTGTAGGATGAAATACAGGGTTTGGGATGGATGTGGCCTCATTCCTGGGGCAAGAGGAAACAAAGTTAGTTCTGTCCTTCCGGGATTTTGTCCCATTCATGTTTGAAATGTGGAATGCTGATCCTCTTAGGAGGCATTCCCATATACTTCAGTATTTCTCACTAGGTCTTTGCTCACATTCCAGAATAAAGATGCTCTCACACTACCAGCATCCAAAGACTTTGATGGGTTCCCACTTTGTTTCTATGCTAAGTGAGCATAATCAGTCTCTGATACCCCCCCAAAACAATGGTCCTCCTATCTCCGAACACTTACTAAGAGCAATGATGAATAGCTATACAATCACCACACACATGCTACTTTCACACCTACTTATACCACATACAAATGCACACCATACATACCCCACAAAATTGAGAGACACCAACACTTTCATCACACATGAACAGCACAAACTACATATATACACCACAGACAACACATATAACACAGACACAACACGAATACATCACACACACAGTACCCATATACTAAACACCTACATATGATACATATACCACCCTCATCCTAGACATACACCATATAAAATGCACAACTCATACACAGAACAGATACATATATACCACACTCACACTTCACACATAAAATATCCAGAATACATATATACCACACACTTCACCTACACCATACATGCATAAACACATATACCACACTATCACCATACACACAGTGCACATACACAACATACACCATACATAAGGCACATAAGGCACACACAAACCTCTCACACAACACACGTACCATACACATACAACAGACATACAGAACACACACCAAACACATTACATACACCACATACAACACACACTGCATACCACACACCCACTATACATACACCATGCAAATACCATACACAACAAACATACACCACACAAACATTTCATTTACCTCATACACAACACATGCACACCAAAAATGCCCAATATATTTACCACACATACAGCACATACACAGAGTACATACATTACATACACACAGAAGGCACACACAGCATATATTCCACAAAAACTCACCCACCACAAATACCATTTTCATACCATGTACATGACACATATCACTCATATATGACACAACTACATCACACACAAACCTCACAGACACAACACATGTAACACACACAACCACACACCCAATACATACAAACATGCACAACACAAATACTGAATACACATCGCACATACCACACACACAGACATCACACTTGCACCACACAACTCCACATACACTCCACACATACATAAACTGCACAAACACCACACACAAATACCAAACAGAGCAGAAATTAACCACACAAACTGAACGCACATACCAAGTGACAGTCATACCATATATACAACACCAATACCAGGTAAATAACACAGACAGCTACCACACATATGTTACACTCACACATGTAGTATGCAGACACATGAACCCTTCATGCACCATACATAGTACACATACTCCAAAAAAGGCACCATACATATACAATATCACCTCCATTACAAACACACCACACACACCACACACGACACATACAACACACATACCACACATCACACACAATACACAATACAAACACCACACACATCCCAAATGTAAACCATTTGTATAATACACACACCAGATTCATACCACACATAGTAGACCCATTTTACCACATGTACATCACAAACAACACACACATGATACATACAACACATATGCCACACAAACGCAGAAATCACATGAACTAAATCATGCACACAACCATATACAACATATACACTATGTGTATACCACACCTAACACACAGATCAAACACACACCACAACTCTATAAAACACAAAGACATAACAAATACATCACACACACCTATATAAAAACACACCAAATATTACACCTCACACACACCACACATGCGACAAAAATTCACCACACATACAACATCCACACACTGCACATACACCATCCACACACCACATCTATCCCACTCATACATGACTCACATACACCACAACTTACCACTGAAATACAATATATTTATCATACACACACATGTAATTATACACACACACCAAACTCACACACATACACTACACAAAAATCAACACACACAAAAACACTTTACACAATATACATCTACACCACACATGCAACTTAAATAACACACATATACTTCATACACACAGAACACATACAATACATGCCACATCTATACCAGAGACTCATAACACATACTGTAGAGAAACACACCAAACATATACAGTGCACACACACCATACATTCACAACAATACACCACACACACTATACATCTACCACAAACACACCACACATATACCACATAAAAATGCACCACCCTAAAAAAAAAAAATGCACCACCCACACACCATGCATACACCACACTCAGTACACATATACTACACAAAAACACACACTTACATCATGCACATAGCACACAAATAACACATATGTGACACATACACCACAGACAGACCATACATATAACATGCATACACAGCACACATACCCCCACATATTTACACCACACAGACACCAAACATACACCATACAAAACACATCACCATCACACACAAACATACGGCACACAAAACACACACCTAGACAACACTCAATAACCGCACACACACCATACCCATACCACAAACTTACACCCACATATTCAACACACCTCCACACAGCACACAAGCAAGAGACACATATCAGATTTACGTCACAAACAACTCCAACTGCACACACAAACACACATATAGAGCACACCACACACTACATGTATACTGAACACAGGCTAGACATGCACACACGCACACATGCACATGCATGCACACACATACCTGCTTAGTTCTTGGCTGGTATAAGCATCATGTTAGGTAGCCAGCTTGTCTCCCTCCCCTGGCTGATTGAAATGCCTTTGTTATAAAGAGAAGGTAATTCACCCATGCACAGAACCTTTCATGGCATGGCCAGCACAGAAATAGCCCTTTCTTGGACTATTGCACCAAGGTCCATCTCAAGTGCTTGAGATTGGGCCCCAAAGCACTCCTTGAGATTTACCCCCAAAGAGCTCCTGCTATCCCTGAGCCACTGCTACCCATATTCACTGATGGGAAGGGTAGGAAATATAGCCAAGACCAGAAGCTTTCTCTCTCTCTCTTGTTTTAAATATTTTATTTATTTATTCATGAGAGACACAGAGTGAGAAGCAGGCAGGGAGTCTGGCCTAGTCCTTGGGCCTGTGCAGTCAGTTGAGTCACAGGATCACTTGCAATTTGGTCTCAGAAATATATGGACACTGGGAAGTATAGGGCATTTTCATATGCTGGCATAGGATGTTTGCGTGTAGGCTGGGCCAGAGGTTTTGAGAGGGAACTGGCCACATTTCTGAAGCAAAGGGACACAAAGTTAACATCTTCCCAGATTTATTTCATTCCCACTGGAATGTAGAACTATGGCCCTCCGGGGAGTCATTCTCATAACCTTGATGTATTTCCAACTAGATCTTGGTTCACATCCATGGGATATGTAGCTATATCAGTCACACAGCCACCAGCCAGTGGTTGGTGGCAAGCTTCCATTCTGGTCCTGGGAAAGCAATCAGTGTCTGTTATCCCCAAGGAAAATGGGGCTCTTTTCTTCAAGTGCTTGATGCCTCATGCACGGAGTAAGTGCTGTAATGGGTAGTCAGCTTGCTGCTTTACTTTGGTTCACTGAGATGCCTATATTCTGAAGACCAGATGGTTCGGGCAGGCAGAGTATCTTCTAGGACCTGGTCAGTACAGAAATAGCTCATTAAAAGAACTAAAGGCCTAGTTCCAAACACTTGGGCATCAGCAGAGAGCACTCACCTGCTTCCCTCAAACCATTTCTGTCTCTATTCACTGACTTGAAGGGCAGGAAAATCTTCCAAGGGCAGCAGCTTTCCTGATATTTCTGAAAGAAGGATGGAGGTCTCTTTCTAACTCCCTGGTGTAGCCAGGTTTCCCTTTGCCCGAGCTCAAAAGGGTTTCTTATTCCTGAGAAAGCCAACTTGTTAGGATATTATGCTAGTCACTCCATTCTCAACATTATCCCATTTTCACCTCTCTTGAAGATATTTGGCATTTTGTGTATCCATTTCCATTGTTTGGCTCCCTTTTAAAACTAGATTCACCTTTGGAAAAATTATGAGTCAGTATCTCAGAGCAAATTCATCTGCTTTAAATTAGGGAGCCTGGCCAAATCCTTGGGACTATGGGATAAGTAAGGACACTAAGCTCCTCAAAGTTTGGTCCCAGAACTCTGTGGATGTTGGGAGGCCTAGGGCATTTGAAGGTGCCCAGCAGAGCATGGTTGTGTGTATGCTGGGCAAGAGGTTTTAGGAGAGTGTTAGCCTCATTTCTGGGGCAATAGAAACAAATCTACATATCTCATTCCCAGATTCATCTCATTCCTATTCAAAATGTAGAACTTTGGTCCTCCTGTGGCCATTCCCAACACCTTGCTATATTTCTAACTAGTTCTTGGTTTCTATTTCCTGGCAATGAGGCTCTGACTGACACACCAACCCCTAGGAATTGCTAGTGAGTTCCCACTCTGGTCCTGTGAAAACCAAGTGAATCAGTGCCTGACATCTACCCCTTTCCCCCCACCAAATGTGACTGTGTTGTCCCTGAGTGCTTTCTGCTTACCCAGCTTAGCAAACGTAGTGATGGGCAGCCAGCTTGCTGACCACCCCTAGCTGACCTAGATGCCTGTGTTCTTAAAAGGAGGAAGTTCACACATATGAAGTTATGCTCTGGGACCTGGTCAATATAGAAAAAGCACTTTCAAGGAATACTACCCCAAACCCCAGTTCCAGACACTTGTGCATCAGTCCCAAGCACCTACCTGCTACCTCTGAACCCTCACTGCCTCTATCTACTGATAGGAATTGCAGGGAAAAAGAGCCAAGGCTGAAAGCTTTATCTCTTTGTGTGAAAGAAAATTGCAGGTGTCTTGCTGACAGAGCTCCCAGGTGTAGCCAATGGGGGTTTCCTTTAGCCAAAGCCCACTGGTGTTTCTTATTCCTGAGATGGCCAGTTTGCTAGGAGATTGTGTTGGTGACTTCATTTTCAACATTCATAGCCAGCATCTTAGAGCAGTATCCTCTGCTTTAAACTGAGGAGTCCAGCTGAGTCTGTGGGACTGTGGAATAGGTTGGGCAAGAGGATCCCTCAAAATTTGATTTCAGAAGGATGTGGACATCAGGAAGTCTAGAGTATTTGAAGGTGCCCAGGGAAAAGGAGACAAAATGAGTGGGAAATCGGAAAGGGTGACAGAACATGAGAGACTCCTAACTCCGGGAAATGAACAAGGAGTAGTGGAAGGGGAGGTGGGCAGGGGGATGGAGTGACTGGGTGACGGGCACTGAGGGGGGCACTTGACAGGATGAGCAATGGGTGTTATACTATATGTTGGCAAACCTAACTCCAATAAAAAATATACAAAAAAAAAAGAGAAGGTACCCAACAGAGAATGTTTGTTTATAGATTGGGCCACAGGGTTTGGGAAGAAGGTGGCCTTGTTTCTGTTATGAAAGAAAATTAATTTAGGCATTTGTTTCCCCAGTTGATTCAATTCCCACTTGAAATGTGGGACTTGGCCATTCTGGTTGCTATTTCCATTTTCTTGCTGTATGTACCTTGGTCCTCATTCATATTCAGGGGTGATAGGGCTGTAACTCATGCAGATAGCATAACAAGATTGATAGGCCTTTTTCTACTCTACTCCAATGCTAAGCAAGAGTGATTAGTGCCTGATATCTCCAGAAAAGATGGCCTTCCTGTCCCAGAGAACTTGTTCTTTGTCAGCTGGAATAAGCCCAGTGATAGGTAGGCAGGCTGTCTCCAACCCCTGGCTGACCCAAATATTTTCATTCTGAAGAGCAGATGGTTTGCCCATGCACAGTTTGCTCCAGGAGCTGGTCAGTGCAAGAAGAGTCCTTTCAGATACTGCCCCAAAGCCTGATTCCAAACACTTGACCATTCACCTAAGCCACCCCCTAATACAACTGAACTAAAGCTTCCTGTAGCCACTGATCAGAAGAGCAGGAAAAACAGTACAAGGCCAGAAGCTCTCCTTCTCTTTCTGAAGGAAGAATGCAGTATTTTTCTAACAGGGTTCCCAGATGTAGTCAATTTCCCTTTGACCAAACCTACCACTATTTCTTAGTCTTGAGAGAGCCAGCTTTCTAGGAAATTGTGCTAGTTACTTCATTTTCACCATTATCATTCTTATCTCTAATGAAGAATTTTGGCTCCCAAAGTGTTTTATTTTCATCACTTTGATATTTTCTCAAATTAGGTTCTCCCTGGGGGCCATTCAGATCCAATGTCTCAGGACATACCCTCTCCATTGAACTGGGAGTCTGGCCAAGTCCTTGAGACTGGGGGACAATTTTGGCCACAGAGTCCTCTTATATTGGCTTCTGAACTATTTTGACATTGGCAGGACTAGGCGTTTGAAGGTGCTCAGCAGAGAATATTTGTGTGTAGCCATGGCCAGAGGATTTGAGGTGGAGAACTGCCTTCATTTGAAAGGTATTTCATTTGGAAGAAACTCAAACACGTGGAGGTTAAAGAGCATCCTGCTAAAAGATGAACGGGTCAACCAGGAAATTAGAGAAGAATTAAAAAGATTTATGGAAACTAATGAGAATAAAGATACAACTATTCAAAATCTTTGGGATACAGCAAAAGTGGTCCTAAGAGGGAAATACATCGCAATACAAGTATTCTTCAAAAAATTGGAAAAAACTAAAATACACACTAAAGGAACTTCGCACCTAAAAGGAACTAGAGAAAGAACAGCAAGTAAAACCTACACCAAGCAGAAGAGAGTTAATAAAGATTCAAGCAGAACTCAATGAAATAGAGATCAGAAGAACTGTAGGACAGATAAACAAAACCAGGAGTTCGTTCCTTGAAAGAATTAATAAGATAGATAAACCATTAGCCATTTCTTCTTAAAAAGAAAAAAGACTCAAATTAATAAAATCACGAATGAAAAAGGAGAGATCACAACCAATACCAAGGAAATACAAACGATTTTAAAAACGTATTATGACCAGCCTATACACCACAAATTAGGCAATCTAGAAGAATTGGACACATTTCTGGAAAACCACAAATTACCAAAACTGGAACATGAAGAAATAGAAAACCTGAATGTGCCAATAACCAGAAGGAAATTGAAGCAGTCATCAAAAACATCTAAAGACACAAAAGTCCAGAGCCCAATGGCTTCCCAGGGGAATTCTATCAAACGCTTAAAGAAGAGACAATACCTATTCTACTAAAGCTATTATGAAATAGAAAGGGATGGAATACTAACAAACTCATTTTATGAGGCCAGAATCACCTTGATTACAAAGCCAGACAGAGACCCCACCAAAAAGGAGAAGTATAGACCAATATCCCTGATGGGGATGGAGCACACGCAGGCCTCCAGCTGGGCCATTCCTGTCTCATCGTCCCAGATGCAACATGTGTCTCATCGAACACAGATGCAAAAATTTTCAACAAGATACTAGCCAATAAGATCCAATAGTACATTAAGAAGATTATTCACCATGACCAAGTGGGATTTATCCCAGGATGCAAGGCTGGTTCAACACTCGTAAAACTAGATCACATCTATAAGAGTAAAAACAAGAACCATATGATCCTCTCAATAGATGCAGAGAAAGCATTTGACAAAGTACAACATCCATTCCTGACCAAAACTTTTCAGAGTGTAGAGATAGAGGGAACATTCCTCAGCATCTTAAAAGCCATCTATGAAAAGCCCACAGCAAATATCATTCTCAATGGGGAAACACTGGGAGCCTTTCCCCTAAGATGAGGAATACGACAGGGATGTCCACTCTCACCATTGCGATTCAACACAGTACTAGAAGTCCTAGCCTCAGCATCAGACAACAAAAAGAAATAAAAGGCATTCAGAATGGCAAAGAAGAAGTCAAACTCCCTCTTTGCAAATGACATGGTACTGTATATAGAAAACCCAAACACTCCACCCCAAGATGGCTAGAACTCATACAGCAATTCAGCAATGTGGCAGGATACGAAATCAATGCATAGAAATCAGTGACATTTCTATACATTAACAATGAGACTGGAGAAAGAGAAATTAAGGAATCAATCCCATTTACAACTGCACCCAAAAGCATAAGATACTTAGGAATAAATCTAACCAAAGAGGCAAAGGATCTATACCCTAAAAACTACAGAACACTTCTGAAAGACATTGAGTGAGACACAAAGAGATGGAAAAACATTCCATGCTCAGGGATTGGAAGAATTAATATTGTGAAAATGTCTATGCTACCCAGGGCAATTTACACGTTCAATGCAATCCCTATCAAAATACCATGGGTTTTCTTCAGAGAGCTGGAACAAATCACCTTAAGATTTGTACAGAATCAGAAAAGACCCCAAATAGCCAGGGGAATATTGAAAAATGAAAACCAGAGCCGGGGGCATCACAATGCTGGTTTCAAGTTGTACTACAAAGCTGTGACATCAAGACCCTGTGGTAAAGGCACAAAAACAGACACATAGATCAAAAGAGCAGAACCCAGAAATGGGCCCTCAACTCTATGGACAACTAATATTCAACAAAGCAGGAAAGACTATCCACTGGAAAAAGGACAGACTTTTCAGTAAATGGTGCTGAGAAAATTGGACAGCTACATGCAGAAGAATGAAACTAAACCATTCTCTTACACCATTCACAAAGATCAACTCAAAATGGTTGAAAGAGGAGAACACAGGCAACACCCTTTTTGAACTTGGCCACAGCAACTTCTTGCAAGATACATATATGAAAGCAAGGGAAACAAAAGCAAATATGAACCATTGGGACTTAATCAAGATAAAAATCTTCTGCCAGCAAGAGAAACAGTCAACAAAACTAAAAGACAACCTACAGAATGGGAGGAGATATTTTCAAATGACATATCAGATAAAGGGCTAGTATCCAAGATCTAGAAAGAACTTATTAAACTCAACAGCAAAGAAACAAGCAATTCAATCATGAAATGGGCAAAAGACATGAACAGAAATTTTACCGAAGAAGACAGACATACACATGGCCAACAAGCACGTGAGAAAATTTTCTGCATCACTTGCCATCAGGGAAATACAAATCAAAACCTGAGATACCACCTCACACCAGTGAGAATGGGGAAAATTAACAAGACAGGAAACAACAAATGTTAGAGAGGATGTGGATAAAGGGGAACCCTCTTGCATTGTTGGTGGGAATGTGAACTGGTACAGCCATTCTGGAAAACAGTGTGGAGGTTCCTCAAATAGTTAAAAATAGAGCTACCCTATTACCAAGCAATTGCACTCCTGGGGATTTACCCCAAAGATACAGATGCAGTGAAAAACCAAGACATCTGCACCCTAATGTTTATAGCAACAATGTCCACAATAGCCAAACTGTGGAAGGAGCTTCAGTGTCCATCGAGAGATGAACAGATAAAGATGTGGTCTATATATAAAATGGAATATTCCTCAGCCATTAAAAGCCCACCATTTGCTTCAACGTGGATAGAACTTGAGGGTATTATGCTGAGTGAAGTAAGTCAAAGGAACAAACATTATATGGTTTCATTCATTCGGGAAATATAAAAAATAGTGAAAGGGATTAAAGGGGAAACAAGAGAAAATGAGTGGGAAATATCAGAGAGGGTGAAAAACCATGAGAGACTCCTAACTCTGGGAAACAAACAAGGGGTAGTGGAAGGGGAGGTGGGCAGGGGGGATAGGGTGACTGGGTGACCGGCACTGAGGGGGGCACTTGACAGAATGAGCACTGGGTGTTATACAATATGTTGGCAAATTGAACTCCAATAAAAAAAAATACAAAAAGAAAATATACAAATAAATAAATAAATAAACTAAAAAAATGAAAGGTATTTAATTTCTTATTTGAGAGGTAGAACTTTACGGATATTTCCATTTTCTTGTGGTTTTCTAACAAGGTCTTGGGTCACCATCAGGGGCCATGGTGCTGTCACTCACACAAAGAGCACCAAGGGATTGGCAGCAAGTTCCAATTCTGGTCCTGTATTAGGCAAGATATCAGTATTTGATATCCCAAAGGTAATATGACACTCTTCTTCCTGGGCACTTGATTCTTGGACAGCTAGGTAAAGTGCAGTGATGGGTAGCTAGCTTGCCTCCATTCCCTGGCTGTCAGAGATGCCTTTGTTTTGAAGAACAGACAATTCCCACGTGGGCAGCATGCTCCTGGAGCTGGTCAGTGCAGAAAAAACTTTGTCAAGGAATACTTCACCAATGGGCAGCCCAGGTGGCTCAGCGTTTTAGCACCACCTTCAGTCCAGGGCCTGATCCCTGCAGACCCAGGATCGAGTCCCACATCCGGCTCCCTGCATGGAGCCTGCTTCTCTCTCTCTCTCTCTCTCTCTCTCTCTATATCTCATGAATAAATAAATAAAATCTAAAAAAAAAAAAAGGAATACTTTACCAAGAAACAGTTCCAAATACTTGATCTTCAGGTGGGAGAACCCCTGAATCACTGCTACATTTAAGCACTTATGGAAAAGCAGGAATAAGAGCCACCATCAGAAGCATTCCTTACCTTTCTGGAGGAAGAATATAGGCCTCTGGCTAAAGCTTTCCTGGGGTGGCAGATGGAAGTTTCTCTTAACCCAAGCCTATGGGTGATTCTCTCTTTTTTTTTTTTTTCTTAATTTTTACTTATGATAGTCACACAGAGAGGGAGAGAGAGAGGCAGAGACATAGGCAGAGGGAGAAGCAGGCTCCATGCACCAGGAGCCTGATGTGGGATTCGATCCCGGGTCTCCAGGATTGTGCCCTGGGCCAAAGGCAGGCGCTAAACCGCTGCGCCACCCAGGGATCCCCTATGGGGTGATTCTTATTCCTGAAACTGACAACATTAGGAGATTGTGCTAGTCACTTCATGATCAACATTATCCTATTTTCATCTCTAATGAAGAACTTTGGCCCTCTGTGTATCTATTTCCATTCCTTTGTTCTTTTGTTCATAAGAGGTTTTCCCCAAGGATCATTCAAAGCTAGTGCCTCAGAACTATATCTTATACTTTAAACTGAAGTATGTGGGATCCCTGGGTGGCGCAGCGGGTTGGCGCCTGCCTTTGGCCCAGGGCGCGATCCTGGAAACCCGGGATCGAATCCCACGTCGGGCTTCCGGTGCATGGAGCCTGCTTCTCCCTCGCCTGTCTCTCTGTCTCTCTCTCTCTCTCTCTGTGACTATCATAAATAAATAAAAAAAACTATAAAATAAACTGAAGTATGTGGCTGAATGCTTATCACTATGGGATAGGTTAGGTCAACATTCCTATGGCCACATTGACAACAGGAGGAATAGGGAATTTGAAGGTGCCCAGCAGAGAATGTTTGTGTGTAGGCTCAGGCAGAGGTTTGGGAAGGGAGCTGGCCTCCTTTTTCCACAAGTGGAAACAAAGGGAGATATTGTAAGATTTATCCCATTCTCACTTGACCTGTAGAACTTTGGCCCTCCTTGTAGTGATTCCCCAGTTCTCACTGTTTTTCAAACAATGTCTTGGGTCGTCTTCATGAGCCACCATGTTTGAACTCACATAGCACCCAGGGTCTTGTGGTGAATTCCCCTCTGGACCTGTGTAAGGTAGAACAATCTGTGACTAATATTTGAAAGAAAAGTTTGCCCTTCTGTCAAGGACAAACTTGAGCACTTGATTCTTGGCCAGCTGAGGAAGCACAGAGATGAGTATCTAGCTTGCTTCATTCTCCTGGTTGATTTAGATGCCTTCATTCAGAAGAACAGATGGACCGTGCATGCCTTCTATGCTCCAGAACCTGTTCCGTACAGAAATATAATGTTCTGTGTACCAGTTCCAAACATTTGATCATCCGCTGGGAGATCCAGCCCAGTACCTCTGAATCACTGTCTCTATCCACTGATGGAAGTGCAGGAAAACTCCCAATGTAAGAAGCTTTCCCTCTCTTTGTGAGGAAAGAATGAAAGCATATTGAGGAACCTGTGTGGCTCAGTTGATGAAGCATCTGACTCTCGATTTTGGCTCAGGTCTCACTTTCAGGCTCATGGTCTCAGGGTTGTGAGATCCAGCCACACATAGGGCTCTGTGCTGGACCTGGAGCCTGCTTAAGATTCTCTCTCACTCCCTCTGCCCCTCCCCCATCAAGTGTATGCTCTCTCTAGTTCTCTCTGTCTAAAAGGAAGAAAAGAAAGAGAAAGAAAAGAAAGAAAGAAAGAAAGAAAGCAAGAAAGAAAGAAAGAAGGAAGGAAGGAAAGAAAGAAAGAAAAAGAAAGAAAGAAAGAAAGAAAGAAAGAAAGAAAGAAAGGAAAAGAAAAGAAAAAAAAACAAAAAAAAGGAAAGAAAAGAAAAGAAAAGAAAAGAAAAGAAAAGAAAAGAAAAGAAAAGAAAAGAATGCAGGTATCACATTTACTCATTCCCCAGGTGTAGCCTATGGAAGTTTCCCTTTGGCCAAGCCCACTGGAGTTTCTTATTCCTAAAACAGCTAGATTTTTCACCTCCTTGTAGCCAATAGAGAACCTTGCCTCCATGTATAAATATTCATCCCTGTTCTATTTTTTCAAACTAGGTTCTTCCTGGAGGCCATTAAGTGCCAGTGTTCCTAGCACAATATTTTCTGACTTAAACTGGGGAAACTGACGGAGCCCTCTGACTGTGAGATAGGTTGTGCTACAAGTCCCTTTGTAATTTGGCTTCAGAACAAGGTTGACATCAAGAGGGCCAGGGTATTTGAAGGAGCTCAAAAGATTGCGCATAGGCCAGAGGTTTTGGGAAGGAGCTTGCCTTTTTCTGGGGCAAAGGGAGATGAAGTTAGACATCTTACTCCCAGATAACTTTCATTTCCTTTTGAAATGGAGAACTTTGGTTTTCCTTGAAGCCATTCCCATCCTCTTGCTGTTTTTCTAGCTAGATTTGTTCACATACAGGAATAACATGATTGTCATCACACAACCAGCGCCCAGTGTTGGTGGCAAGTTCCCACTCTGGTCCTATACTATGAAAGAGCAAAAAGTGTCTGATAGCCAAAAGGAAAGCTTCCCCTTCTGCCTCTGAGTGATTTGTTCTTGTCCTGCTCCTTCTCATGCTGTGATTAGTAGCCAGGTTGTCTCCCTCCCCTGGCTGAGAGAGATGCCTTCATTCTGAAGAGCAGACAGTACAATATGCTCCAGAACCTATTCAGTATAGAAAGAGCTTTTTTTTTAAAAAAAAAAAAAAAAAAAAAAAAAAGAGCTTTTTCAAGGAATACTGCTCCAATGACCAGTGCCAAATACATTGTCAGTTGAAAGAACCAATCTTTTAGCCTTAAGTCATTTTTTTTCCACTGGTGGAAAGGCAGAAGAAATATCCAAAACCAGAAGCTCTCCCTCTCTTTGTGAAGGAAGAATGAAGGTCCATTGCTTAACTGCCCCCTATGTGTAGCCAATAGATGTTCCCCGTGGCCAAGCCAACAGATGTTTCTTATTTCTGAGACTGCCAGCTTGCTAAGAGATTTTGCTAGATACTTTTAATTCTCAACATTATTTCATTCTCATCTCTAAGAAAGTCCTTCATTCCCTCCGTGTCTATTTCCATTCCTTTGCTCTTTTTCCAAACTAAGTTCTCCAGAATAGAGTTCTCAATCACCCAGGGGGAGGGAGGCACCCTGACCACCCATCAATGCATTGACCCAAGGTAGCCACGTATATACATCTTCTTTATACATTTACCTGTCGATGTGGACATATGGGCTCTTTCCATAGTTTAGCTATTGTGAATATTACTTATATAAGCCTCAGGGTGCATGTGCCCCCTTTGAATGACTATGTGTATTTCCTTTCGACAAATACCTAGTAGTGCGATCCCTAAATCATTGGGTCATTCCTTTTTTATACCCTTGAGGAACCTCCATACTGTTGTCCAGAGTGGCAGTACCAGTTTACATTTCCATGAACAGTGTAAGGGAGTTCCCTTTCCTCCGCATCTTTGCCAACATCTGTTGTTTCCTAAGTTGTTCATTTCAGCCATTTTGACCAGTATGAGATGGTATTTCATTGTGGTTTTGATATGGGTTTCCCTTAAATTTAGTGATGGTGAGCCTTTTTTCATATGCCTGTTAACCATTTTTGTATTTGGAGAAATGTCTTTTCATGTCTTTTGCCTATTTCTTGACTGGAGTTTTTAGTTTTGTGCTGTTGAGTTTGATCATTTCTTTATAGGTTTTGGATACTAGTCCTTTATATAGTGAGTCATTTGCAAATATCTTCTCCCATTCCTTGGGCTACCTTTTGGTTTTGTTGACTGATTCTTTTACTGTATCAAAGCTTTTTACCCTGATCAAGCCCCAATAGTTCATTTCTGCTTTTGTTTCTCTTGTCTTATATATGTGTCTTGGAATAAGTTGCTGGAGCCAACGTCAGAGAACTTACTGCCTGTGTTCTCCTCTAGGATTTTGATGGATTATTAGCTCCCATTTAGATCTTTCATCCATTTCGAGTTTGTTTTTGAGTAAGCTGTAAAAAAAAAAGTGGTCAGTTTCATTCTGCATGTGGCTGTCCAATTTTCCCAACACAAGGATTTTGGTGTTGTCCTGTCTCACATTTAGGTCTTTCATCCCTTTTGAATTGATTTTTATGTATGGTGTAAGAGTGTGTCCAGTTTAATTCTTTGACATGTTACTTAATAGAGTCCTGGAAATCCTAGCCTTAGCATCTAATTGAAACTGCCCTGTGCTTAAACCGTGTGTCAAGCAACATATTCCCTTCATTAAGATATGATTGTTAAAATGTGATAAGTGATATCATATGTATAAATAAACTAGGAAAAACACATGTGTTTATATTCTTGAAACCATACTCTGCTTAAAGTGTCCCTCAATTAACATCTTCTTTTCATTTGATCCTTATGTGAAAACACATTAGTGGAAAATCTGCTTAACTCCTTTGAAACTACTCTGTTCTTAAATCATAGTTTAAGTAACAACTTCCTATATTACATATATGTTCATAAACTCATGTGTTTAAGCACTAGAAATAAGCCTTGTACTTAATTCCTTGAAGCTATAATACTTAAAACATCTTGAAGTAACATCAGAGTTTCATAATGTTAAGAAGTGTTTTTGACACCTGTATTGTTAACACAAGGAAGTGGCATTGTGCTTATTTTCCTGAAACCACATGGTTGTTGTTTTTTACCATACTCTAAGTAAAAATCTTCCTTTCCTCAGAATATGTGTTTTTAACTTATATGAATAAGATTATTAAAAACCATTTGTTTAACTCCTTGAAACAATACTGAGCTTAAACCACTTGCAGCTAACATCTTCCTTTCATGAAGATATAGATAGATGATAGATAGATAGATAGATAATGTATATAAGCATTAGGAAAAGCATATGCTTATCTACTTGGAACTACATGCTTAAATTGTCCTTCAAGTAACATCTCTTCTTTACTAAGATGTGTTTTTAAACTTATGTATATAAATACTAGTGGAAAGGCATGTGCTTAACTCCTTGAAACTACATTGTGTTTAAAGTTTCCCTAAAATAATAACTCCTTTCATTAAGATATAAGTGTTTTTGAGGTAGGTTTTCAAGGTGGCTGTGCAGTAGGGGGACCTGGAACTTCCCTTGTCCTTTGAATACAACTAGATCAACATTCAACTATTTTGAACTCTTAGGAAGCAGGAGGAGTAAGGAAAAAATCTCCAAACCTGGAGGGAGAGAATCTGGCAGAGAGGAGGTTCAGAGTCCTGAGTTGGAGGATTGGGAAGCCATGTAGCCAAAAAGGAGTTCCTGGTTAGTGGAACAAAGTCAGAAGAAGGAGAAGGTTGGAAAGAGCAGAGCAGGTTGTGATCACACAACAAGCCAGGGCAAGGAGATCCCTTGGGTCCTTCAGAGGGATTGTTCCCCTCCTAGGAGGGCATGTGGAAGAGAGTATTAAGCCTCTCCAAAGACAAAAGGCTAGTTGGGGGGTGGGGGAGAGCAGAGCTCAGCAACAGGGTCACAGTGGCCCACAGAGGGCAGAAAACCTCTTAATTTTTTATGTGAGCCACAATAGGCTCAAATCTCTATGCACAAAGATGTTATTTGAAAGATGCTTTCTATAGTGTTATTTCAATGAGTTACATATATGGCACGTTCCTTATGCTACCACACATACATTTACTAAGGCTACTATCTTCATGATAGATGTTAGTTGTAAGATGCTTTTCTACAGTGTTGTTTTAATGAGATAAATAATGGCACATTCCTTATGTTTCCACAGATACATTTGAAAACTCTCCTATATTCACGAAGGAAAACGTTAGTTGAAAGATGCTTTCTACCTGTACTGTTTCATTGAGTTAAGTATATTGCACTTTCCATGTCCTTCAACACATATATTCGAAAATACTACTATCTTCACCAAAGAAGATATCATTTGAAAGCTACTTTCTACACAATGTTGTCTCATTGATTTCTAGTATTTTGCATTTTTCTTAGGCTTCCACAGATACATTTGAAAACATTCCTATCTTCATGATACATGTTAGTTGAAAGATGCTTTCTAAATGGTATTGTTTCAATGAGTTTAGTATATAACACTTTCTATATGCTTCCACACATACATTGAAAAGACTTCAGTCTTGATGAAGGAAGAAGTGATTTGAAAGATGTGTTCTACACAATGTTGTTTCAATGAATTAAGTATATGGAACTTTTCTTATGGTTGCACATACATATTTGAAAATGCTTCTATCTGCTCGAAAGAAGGTGTTAGTTGAAAGATGCTTTTTACGCAGTGTTGTTTTTTTTGTTTGTTTTTTAATTTTTTTATTTGAGTTCAATTTGCCAACATATAGAATAACACCTAGTGCTCATCCCATCAAGCGCCTCCCTCAGTGCCCATCACCCAGCCACCCCCACCCACCTCCCTTTCCACCACCCCTTGTTCATTTCCCAGAGTTAGGAGTCTCTCATGTTCTGTCTCCCTTTCTGATATTTCCCACTCATTTTTCTCCTTTCCCCTTTATTCCCTTTCACTATTTTTTATATTCCCCAAATGAATGAAACCATATAATGTTTGTCCTTCTCCGATTGACTTATTTCACTCAGCATAATACCCTCCAGTTCCATCCACGTCGAAGCAAATGGGTATTTGTCATTTCTTTTTTTTTTATTTTTTTTTATTTATTTATGTATGTATGTATGATAGTCACAGAGAGAGAGAGAGAGAGGTAGAGACATAGGCAGAGGGAGAAGCAGGCTCCATGCACTGGGAGCCCGAGGTGGGATTCGATCCCGGGTCTCCAGGATCGCGCCCTGGGCCAAAGGCAGGCGCTAAACCGCTGCGCCACCCAGGGATCCCCCGGTATTTGTCATTTCTAATGGCTGAGTAATATCCCATTATATACATATACCACATCTTCTTTATCCATTCATCTTTCAATGGACACCGAGGCTCCTTCCACAGTTTGGCTATTGTGGACATTGCTGCTAGAAACATCGGGGTGCAGGTGTCTTGGTTTTTCACTGCATCTGTATCTTTGGGGTAAATCCCCAGCAGTGCAATTGCTGGGTCGTGGGCAGATCTATTTTTAACTCTTTGAGGAACCTCCACACAGTTTTCCAGAGTGGCCGCACCAGTTCACATTCCCACCAACAGTGCAAGAGGGTTCCCCTTTCTCCGCATCCTCTCCAACATTTGTGGTTTCCTGCCTTGTTAATTTTCCCCATTCTCACTGGTGTGAGGTGGTATCTCATTGTGGTTTTGATTTGTATTTACGCAGTGTTGTTTTGTTATGTATATTTCAATTTCCTTAGGCTTCCACAGCCTAAGGCTTCAGCCACAATTTCCTTAGGCTTTGAAAACACTTCTGTCTTAATGAAAGAAGATGTTTGTTGAAAGATGCTTTCTACACAGTGTTGGTTGAATGAGTCAAGTTTATGGCATTTTCCTTATACTTCCACACATATTTGAAAACACAGCTTCATGAATTCATGAGATTTTTTCCAAGATTACACGAGATCAGGCTAAGCCAGAGGTTGCTTATCAGGTGGAGACACAAACAGCCTTAACATGTTGAAAGTCTCAAAAGGCCCCCATAGAGCCTGTATATTCACATGGGTAGCTCCTGGGCTTGTTGTCCTGAGACTTCATGATATTTGGCCATTCATCTCATGAGAGCTGCCCCAAGATCTTATGAGATTTGGGTTGAGATGTCATGAGCTGTAGAACTAGAGAGAAGCACCCCAAACTTTCCTGATACCCCAAAGGGAAGAGGTGGCTTTTTTCTGCAAGTGTCGAGTCCCAGCCTGTCGTGAATTGTTGAAAGCCTGAGCCAGCATCCAGGGAGCGTTTCTTTGTGTTCAGATGAGCCAGATCCCAGGGTCATTGCCTCTTCCTGCACCTACTGCCCTCCTGTGTCTATCTAACATAATGCCTCTAAGAAACCTGGAGGTCATTCATCTCTATTTTAGTGCTCCGTTTTGACCCCCAAATCAGAATGGCATCTGTGGGCTTTTGTGAAATGCCAGGTATTCCCAGAGTTTCCCAAACCAGAAATGTCCCTGTGCTACCTATAAGACTGTACAAGAATTGGTATTAGGGGTTCCAAATCATGTGAGTTCCTGTGAGATGTCTCCCCAGGCCTCATGAGGTTTTGCCATAGATTTTGTAAGATTAGGCCTGGCCTCTCAGGAAATTTGAGTGTAATTACATGAGATCTGGCGAAAGAAAGAAGTAACTTATCTTTTTTTCTGGGGGCGGTGGGTAGTGACTTGCACAGACAGAATTCAAGTGTTAAAAAACTGAGAAAGCCTCCAGGGAGTCTGCCTATGTGCTCAGATATCCATCTCCAGGGCACATTGCTTCTTCCTTTTCCTCTAGTCCTCCTGTTTCTACCACTTCCAATTTAGTGTGAATAAGAGGCTGCAGGGCCCGTTCATCTGGAATTAGTGCGATGTTCCCTTCCCCCTTCACCCAGGATGCTGAATCACTAGGGGTATAGGATGAAACACCTTATGTATTGGTGCAGGACGTGTCTGGGAGAATTTGTGAAACTGCAAATATTTCCAGTTGTTCCCAATCTTGGAATATGCCATACCTACGTACTTAAGTAGTTACAAAGCAGTCTTTCCTAGGGAGTGCCAGGTCCTACCAAGTGCCCAGGAGCATTGTCCAGAGATCTCATGAGTGTTGGACCTAGATCTCACTGACCATAAGACCATGATCTTTTGAGATTTTGATGAAGTCTCACAAGATTTGGACTGAGATCACTCAAGACTTGCCTGAAGATCAAGTGAGGTCCGGCAAAGGGAAGACGTTGCTAGATTCTGCATATGGTAAGTCTCAAACAGACTGTACTGAAATGTGAAAAGCCTGGGAAAGCACCCAGGGAGACTTCTTGTGTTCATATAAGCCAGCTCCCAGACTCCTTGCCTCTTCCTGCACCTTATGCCCTCCTGTCTCTCACCTATAACAATGCCAGTAAGGTATCTGGAGACCATTCATCCCTATTTCATTTTGACCCCAAATCAAAATGGCTAAGAAGATCCCACCCCTGCCAAATTCCTATGAGATTTTTCTCCATGTCTCATGAAATTTATCCATATATCTCTCAAGACTAGGTTTGACCACTTGAGAGATTTTGGCCAAGTTCCAAGGAGTAAGCTTTGATCTCTCAAGATTTGTCCAGAGATCTCGTGAGATTTGGTCCTAGGATTCCTGAGGGGTAGCCTGAGAGTTTTTGAGATTTGTCCAAATATTATAGGAGACCTTGCTAAGGAAAGAGGTGGCTTATCTTTTTTTACTAGAGTGAGGTGAGACAAACACAGAGAGCCTTAACCTGTTGAAAGACTAGGAAAGCCTCCAGGGAGTCTGCCTGTGTGCTCAGATATCCAGCTCCAGGGCACATTGCTTCTTCCTTCTCCATCTGCCCTCCTGTTTCTATCACATCCAGTTTAGTGTGTCTAAGAGGCCACAGGACCCATTTATCCTGAAATTGCTACTACCTTGTTACCCCCACTTCACCCACGATGCTGAAACACCAGGAATTTGAGTGTGAGACACCATGTGTCTTCCTGCAGTTCCTATCTGGGAGCATTTGTGAAACTGCAAATATTAGCAATTGTGCTCAATCGGGGCATGTGCCATCCCTACCTAGTTATGCAGCACAAAGCAGGCTCTGCTAGGGAGTGCCAAGTCCCTCAGGGGACTGGAAGCTTTGGCTAAAGAAAGGTCTCATGAAATTTGGCCCTAGATCTTGATGGCTGGTTCCAATATTGGGAGATTTTGATGAAATCTCATGAGATTTGAACTAAGATCGTCCAAAACATGTTCCAAGATCATGTGAGATCTGGCAAAGGGAAGAGGTGACTTGTCTGCAGGTGAATCTAAAACAGGCCTTCCTGAAATGTCAGAAGACTTGAAAAGTACCCAAGGAGCCTTTCTATGTGTTCAGATGAGCTAAGTTCCTGGCTCCTTGCCTCTTCCTGCACCTAATGCCCTCCTGTGTCTATTACCTCTAAGGTCATGTCGATAAGGGACTTGGAGGCCATTCATTCCTATTTTGGTGTCCTGTTTTGAACCACATATCACAATGGCATCTGAGGGTATTTGTGGAATGCCAGATGTTTCCAGGAATCCCCAAAATATGAATGTCTCAGTGCTATTATCCAGGAGTCCTGCCTAGGTTGTTCCCACCCTTGCCAAGTTCCCATGAGGTTAGCTCCAGGTATTGTGATATTTGGCCATAGATCTTCTGAGATTTGTACAGATGTCTCAGGAAATTTTGGCTTAGATCCAAGTAGTGGCCTTTGATCTCAAAAGATTTGTCTAGAGATCATAAGATTTGGTCCGATGATTCATGAGATGTAGCCTGAAAATTCCCATGATTTGCTACAAGATGACATAGATCTGGCCAAGGAAAGAGATGGCTTATCTTTTGGGGGGGATGGCAAGAAAGATGGAGATAGCCTCTAAGTCTTGAAAACATGGAAAAGGCCAGGTCTCCAGGGAGCCTGCCTGTGTGCCCAGATGTCTAGCTCACCTTTTGCCTTCACCTCCTGCCCTCTTGTTTCTATTGCCAACATTTTAATGTGAATAAGTGGTCACAGAGTTCATTCGTCCTGAGTTCAGTGCTACCTTGTTATCCCCACAGAACTCAGGGTGTTGAAACTCCAGGGTTTAAGTGCAAAGCACTTCATCTCTTCCCGCAGTTCATGCCTTTGTGCATTTGTAAAACTGAAAATATTGGCAGTTGTGCCCAATCCTGGCATATGCCATCCCTATCCACTTAAGCAGTCCAAGTAGGCTCTGCTAGAAAGTGTCAGAGCTGCTGAAGGCCCAGGAGCTTTGACCAGAGACGTCATGAGTTTGGGCTCTTGATCTCCCCAGTGAGGCCCATGCTCTCACAAGATTTTGAATAAGATCTCATGATATTTGGACTGAGATTGCATGAAATTCCCCGAAGATCAAGTGAGATCTGGCAAATAGAAGAGGTGGCTTATTTCTGCAGCTGGTGAGTCTCAGACATATTGTCCTGAAATGTGGAAATCCTAGGAAAGCACCTGGGGAGTCTTCCTGTGTGTTCAGATGACTCAGCTCCTATGCTCATTTGCTTCTCCTGGTGCCTACTGGACTCCTTTTTCTATCACCTCTAACTTAATCACTGTAAGAGATCTGGAGGCCATTAATCCCTATTTCAGTGCTCCGTATTGAATCTTAACATCAGAATGACATCTATGGGCAGTTGTATAATGCCAGGTGCTCCCAAGGTTCCCCAAACCAAGAATGTTCCAACATTAGCTATTAGTTGCACAGGAGTCAAGGCTAGGGAGTTCCCAGTCCTGCCAAGTTTCCATAAGATTTCTCATCGGTTCTCCCAAGATTTGGCCATAGATCTTGTGAGATTAGGCCCGACCTCTCAGGAGATTTTGGCTGAGTTCCACAATGGCCTTTGATCTCTCAAGATTTGTCCAGGGATCTCCTGAGATTTGGTCTGAGGTTTTCCTGATAGGTAACCTGAGAACTGGCATGATTTGCCTGAAGATTATGTGAGTTCTGGCTATGTTAAGAGGTGGCTTATCTTTATCTTTTTTGGGGGGCGGGGGCTGGGGTTGAGGGGAAGACGACCACAGATTATTATTTGTATACCACAATGCTTTGATACTTGAACTCAATCACAAGAGGAAATGGGAAAGGAACTAAAATATTTGGAGGGTAAAGAGCATCCTATTAAATAGTGAAAGCATCAACCAGGGAATTAAAGAAGAATTTTTTTTAAATCATAGAAAGAAATGAAAATGAAAACACAACTGTTCAAAACCTTTGGTATGCAGCAAAGGCAGTCCTAAGAGGGAAGTACATAGCAATACAAGCCTTTCTCAAGACACAAGAAAGGTCTCAAATATACAAGCTAACCATACATCAAAAGAAGCTGGAGAGAGAACAGCAAATAAAGCATAAACCAAACTGGAAATGGGAAATAATACAGAACAGAGCAGAAATCAATGAAAGAGGAACCAAAAAAAACCACAATTGAACATATCAATGAAGCTAGGAGCTGGTTCTTTGAAAGAAGTTATAAGGTCAACAAGCCCTTAACCAGTCTTATCAACAAGAAAACAGAAAGGATCCAAGTTAATAAAATCAAGAATGAAAAAGAAGAGATCACAACAAACACCAAGGAAATAAAAAACATCATAAGAACATATCATGAGCAAATATATGCCAACAAGTTAGGCAATCTGGAAGAAATGGATGCATTCCTGGAAACTTATAAACTACCAAATCTGAAACAGGAATAAAGAGAAAACCTGGGACCCCTGGGTGGCTCAGTGGTTGAGCATCTGTCTTCAGCTCAGGGTGTGATCCTGGAGGCCTGGGACTGAGTCCCACATCAGGCTCCCTGCATGGGGCCTGCTTCTCCCTCTGCCTGTGTCTCTGTCTCTGTCTCTATCTCTCTCTCTCATGAATAAATAAATAAAATCTTAAAAAAGAGAGAGAAAACCTGAACACACCCATAGCCAGCAAGAAATTAAAGCAGTCATAAAAAAAAAAATCTCCCAACAACAAACAAGAGCCCAAGGCTGGATGGCTTCCCAGGGGAATTCTACCAAACATTTAAAGAACTAATACCTATTCTCATGTAGCTGCTTCAAAAATAGAAATGGAAGGAAAACTTCCAAACTCATTCTATGAGACCAGCATTACCTTGATCCTAAAACCAAAGACCCTACCAAAAAAGAGAATTACAAACCAATATCCCTGATGAGCATGGATGACAAAATTCTGACCAAAATAGTAGTCAATAGTATCCAAAAGTACATTAGAAGGATTATTCACCATGACCAAGTAGGATTTATTCCTGGGCTGCAAAGGTGGTTCAACATCAGCAAATCAATAAATGTGATATATTACATTATCAAAAGAAAGGACAAGAACTAAATGATTCTCTCAATTATTGCAAAAAAAGAGTTTGATAAAATACCTCATCCTTTCTTGACTAAAATTTTCCATAGTGTAGGGATGAAAGGAACATATCTTGGTATCATGAAAGCAATATACATAAAGCCCACAGTGAATATCATTCTCAATGGGGAAAAACGAGTTTTTGGATATGACAATGCTCACTCTTACAACTGTTGTCCAACATAGTACTAAGAGCCCTAGCCTCAGCAATCAGACAACAAAAAGACATAAAAGGCATTCAAATTAACAAAGATTTCAAACTCTCACTCTTTGCAGATGCCATGAAAACGCAACACCCAAAACTCCACCCCAAAATTGCTGTAACTTACACAGCAAGTCAGCAATGTGGCAGGATATAAAATCAATGGACAGAAATTAGTTGCATTTCTTTACATGAACAATGAGACATAAGAAAATAAATTAAGGAATATATGCCATTTACATTTGCACAAAAAAAAAAAAAAACCCACAAGGTACCTAGGAATAAACCTAACCAAAGAGATAAAGGATCTCTGCTCTAAAAATTACAGATGGCAGTTGAAGTCTCACCACACTTGGTGAAGGAGATATCACAAGATTTGAACTAGGATCCAACGAAATTTGGTGGAGAAGATATCGCGAGATTTGCGCTGAGATCTCTAAGTAAGAGGTGGAAGAGATCAAGATATGGTAGAGACCTCAAAATACTTGATAGAGGATATCTCAAGAGGCATGGGCCAAAATCACACGATAATTGGACAGCGACCTCATGAGACTTGGTAGAGGAGAACTGCAAGATGTGGGTAAAATCATGCAAGAATTGGATTAAGAACTCATGAGACTTGGTGAAGGAGATCTGATGAGATATGATCTGAGATCTCCCAAAACTTGGTGAAGGAGATTTCACACAATGTGGGCTGAGATCTCACAAAAATAGGTAGAGATATCTCTACCTATATTTGTACTGTGATCTCTCGAGGCTTGGTGGAAAAGATGTTGCAAAATGTGGTCCGAGATCACGTGAAATTTGGACTAATACCTCATGTCACTTGTGAGACATGGGCCAAGATTATGCAATATTTAGACTGTGATTTCATGGGCAGCCCCGGTGGCCCAGCGGTTTAGCGCCGTCTTCGGCCCCAGGGCCTGATCCTGGAGACCTGGAATCAAGTCACACGTCGGGCTCCCTTCATGGAGTCAGCTTCTCCCTCTGCCTGTGTCTCTGCCCCTCTCTCTCTCTCTCTCTGTGCCTCTCATGAATGAATAAATAAAATATTAAAAAAAAAAAAAGACTGTGATTTCACGAAGCTTACGGAAGAGATCTCCAGAAACATGGACCAAGATTTCGCAAATTCAGGTGAAGATCACGTGAGATTTGGACAGAAACCTCGTGAGGCCTTAAGGAGTAGATCTCTGGAGATGTCGGCTGAGATCTCATGAGATTTGGACTGAAATGGGGGGGGGGGAGGAGCTTGAGGGAGCAGAGCTCACGAGCTAAGATATCACCCAAGATTTGTACTGTGATCTCACAAGTACAGTGGGAGGAGATTTCAGGAGATGTGTAATGAGATCTTGCAAAATGCCTGTGAAGATCCTGCAAGATTTGAGAGAGATCTCACCAAATGAGAGCTGTTATCACGTGAGATTTGGACAGAGATATAAAGACTTTTTCAGAGTAGACCACTGGAATTGCAGGCCAAGATCTCATGATCTTGGCGGAGGAGATCTTGGACAATCCTGGTGAGACCTCAAGAGATTTGTGCTGAAGTCATGCGAGAATTGGCGGTGACTTCTTGAGATATGGACTGAGACCTCTCGACGTTTAATGGAGGAAATATCACCATTGCCAGGACAAGATCACATGGGACTTGCACTGAGATCTTGCTAGGGTAGGTAGAAGAGATCATGCAACATGCTGGCTGAGATCTCGCTTATTTGTCCTGATACCATGTCAGGCTTGAAAGAGGAAATCTTACAATATGCGGCCTGGGATCATAATAGATATGGAATGAGATCTTGAGAGGCTTTTCAGAGGATACTCTGCAGAATTGCCAGCCGAGATCACATGAGATTAGCCCTGAGATCTAGTGAGGCTTGGCAGAGGACATCTTACCAATTGCTAGCTGAAATTATGGGAGGTTTGGCTGGAGACCTCACAATACTTAGCAGAGGAGTTCTTGCAAGATAGAAGACCAGATTACGTGAGATTTGGAGTGAGATCTTTCAGGGATTGGCAGAGGAGATCTGCATCAGCACTGCAGGCCGAGATCAACAAAGATTTGGACTGACATCTCACAAGAGGGGAAGCAAAATCATGCAAAATTTTAATGAGATCTCGTCAGGTTTGGAGGAGGAGATCTCATGATTTGAGGGCTGAGATCATGAGAGATTTGGACTTGAAATCTCCCAATGCTTGGCAGAGGAGAGATCACAAGATGTGGGAGGAGATCACATGACATATCATGATCACATGATATCTTATGAAGCTTCCTGCAGTAGATTTCATGAGATGCCTGGCTAAGATCACATGAGACTTGAACTGAAACTTCCTGAGGCTTGGCAGAGGAGGTCACTAAAACTGTGAGCCAAGACCTCACAAGATTTACACTGAAGTCTTATGATATTTTGCGGTGACCTACTGAGATTTGGACTGAGAACTCACAGTACTTGGTGGAAGAAATTTCACAAATGCCTGGACAGGATCACATGCAATTTGGCCTGAGAAATCATGAGGCTTCACAGAGGATAACTCACGAGACATGAGATGAGATTCTGTGAAATTTAGACAGAGAACTCAAGAAATGATGGGCACAATCATGTGAGATTTGGATCACCCAATACTTGTCAGAGGTGATCAAGGAAAATGCATGTGAGAGTTGCACAGAAGTCACATGAGATTTAATGGAGTCTACATGATTTGGTCTGAGATTTCCTGAGGCTTGGTGGATGAGACCTCACAATTTGAGGGTAGAGATCTTGTGATATATATATGTTTTTTTAATGTTAAAGTTTTTATTTATTTACTCATGAGAGAGTCAGAAACATACGCAGAGTAAGAAGCAAGTTCCCTGCAGGAAGTCTAAGCAAGCCTCCATTATAGGACCCCCCCAAAAAATGAATAAAGCAAAAGTTAAATGCTCAACGAATGAGTCACCCAGAAGGCATGATCAAGCAAGATTTAAACTGAGATCTCAAGAGGCTTGGAGGACTAGATCTCGTGAAACACTGGCCAAATAATACAAGGTTTGGAATCAGATATCTCAAAGCATCAGAAAGGAGATTTCACCAGATGTAGGCAGAGATCAGGGAAAAATATGTACTGAGGTCTTCCAGACTTTTAAGAGACAAGGGGGATTGATGACCAAGATGAAATAATTTGGACTGAGATCTCAAAGCCTTGAAAGAGGAAATATCAAAAGTGCAGGCAGAGATCAAAACACTTTTGCACTGAAGTCAAGGAGATTTAGTCCTGTGCTCCAAGGAATATAAGTAAGAACTTGCATTCCCTGATAGAGAAAATCGTGTGAGATACCAAATATATCTGCAATATCATCTAATATTGCAGTGAGATGAAGTGAGTCTACCTATCTGTCCAAAATTTGATAGCCTATTTCACATGACTTCAAGGGAGATAACAAGAGGATTGGGGGAAAAGATCTCCCATGGAAGACAAGATCCTGAACATAAGAATATAAATAATAAAGACATGCACAGGATATTTACAAAATATGGACTGAAGATTTCCGAATTTGGAAGAATACACTGAGAGAACTCACATACAAAATTCAAAAAACCAAAAGATAATAACAAGAATTGCATTTAGAAACCTAAAATATGGACATGGAGATTACAAGTATCAGCCAAACAGATGACTTTTCTTCCAAATTATGAGACTCCCTGCCTCCACTATACCCCAAAAAATAAGCAAGTTAAGCAACGCCCCCGCGTTGGTCGAGGGGGGCGTTGGCGGCCAAGGGACAGACAGGAAGGCAGGCAAAAGGCCGAGGAAAAAAAGCCTACAGCACCCGGTATTCCCAGGCGGTCTCCCATCCAAGTACTAACCAGGCCCGACCCTGCTTAGCTTCCGAGATCAGACGAGATCGGGCGCGTTCAGGGTGGTATGGCCGTAGACGTCCGCGGCTGCCGCTGGGCGCCCCAAGAGCCTGCTCTGCGCCTCTCCGGGCCAGGCGCCCGCCGCTCCTCAGCCCTCCGCCCGCCCGATCGCGCCAGCCCGCCTGCATGCTCGCCTGCCGGCCCGACTGATTGATTGACTGACCGCCTCCCGCGCCGCGCCCGGGGTGGCGGAGGGCGCCTGCCCCGGGCCGGGCGGGGGGGGTGGGGGCCAAGACGCCTCCCGCACCCCGGAGCGGAGGCTGTCGCCGGAGCCCGGGCGCGCTCCCGTCCCCGGCCTGGCGGGCGCGTCGCCGCCGCTCGGCTCCCCGGATGGCACGCCGCCCCACCTCGGACCGCTCACTGGCTGGGGGGGTGCCGCGGGCCGGCGCCGGCCGGCTCCGGACGACCCCTGGCCTCTCCTGTTCTTCAGCCGGCCTGGCTCAAAGCCAAGCCGGGGCCGCCCGCGCCGCCGGACCCCATCCTCGGACAGGCAGGGACACAGACACAGGTGCCCACGACAGACAGACAGACACACACACACACACACACAGACGGAGGGACACGGGCACTCGGAGCTGGGCCACAAGGCCTGTGGGGGCGAGGCAGCCACCCCGCCGGAGGGGCGCAGGCCCTGGAGCTGCCTTAGGAGCCCTGGCAGCCGCGGGCCCTGCAGCCACGGTGTCAGGGATGCCGTTCTGCCCCCATTCCTGCCCATCAGCCGAACCGCCGCGGGACCGTGTGCCTGTGTTGCGTGCGCGGCGCCCACGCCCAGGCGCGGAGCGAGTCTCTCTTGTGTCTCTTGCTGTGTTGCGCGCGGCCCTTTTCGGCATGGGTGCCGGCCGCCCCCGCGTCGCTGTGGCCTTGGCTGTTGCGGGGCCGCGGAGCGCGCAGCCCGGTGCCAACGGGGCCTGAGGCCCCGGGCGGTCGGGCCATCTGGTGTCCCGGGCCCGCGGAGCGTGGACGTCGTGGCTGAGGGCCGAAGGGACGGTGGTCCGCGGGGGAGGCAGGGCATGTCCTTCGGAGAGAAGGTGCAGGCGGGCCCGGGCCGAAGGTGGGGGGGGTTGCGGGTGGCTGGGTGGCTTGGAGGCTGGGGGCGGTGCCAGGGAATTGCTAGGGGCTGGGGGCGGGCCTGGGGGCGGAGATTGGGGCGGGGCGAGGAGGGCCCCGGCCCCGGCCCCGGCCCCCAAAGCCCCGCCCCGGCCCCGGCCCCCAAAGCCCCGCCCCGGCCCCCCGGAGGGGCTCGCAGGCCTGCGGAGACGGGATCCAGCCCCCGCCCGGCTCCCCCCAGCGACCGCCCCCTCCCCGCCCCGGCCCCGAGGTTCCTGCTGTCGCCCCGTCCCCTCCGTCGGCCGCCTTCGGGCCCCCGCGGCGCCCTGGGACGCGCGGCCGGCTAGGACGTGGGTGGGTGTGCTTGAAGGGCGGGCTGCGAGGGTGAAGGGCTTGAGAGGAAGAGGAGGTGGTGCATGTGTGTGGCCTCCTGCCCGTGCAGCCGGCGCCCTCGGTGCTCCGCGGCGCCCTGCGGTGCTTCCGGCGGGGCGGGGGCCATGCCACGGGTCGCCCGGAGGGGGGCGCCGCCGCCGCCGCCGCCGCCGCCGCCGCCGCCGCCGCCGCCGCGTTGGTCGAGGGGGCGTTGGCGGCCAAGGGACAGACAGGAAGGCAGGCAAAAGGCCGAGGAAAAAAAGCCTACAGCACCCGGTATTCCCAGGCGGTCTCCCATCCAAGTACTAACCAGGCCCGACCCTGCTTAGCTTCCGAGATCAGACGAGATCGGGCGCGTTCAGGGTGGTATGGCCGTAGACGTCCGCGGCTGCCGCTGGGCGCCCCAAGAGCCTGCTCTGCGCCTCTCCGGGCCAGGCGCCCGCCGCTCCTCAGCCCTCCGCCCGCCCGATCGCGCCAGCCCGCCTGCATGCTCGCCTGCCGGCCCGACTGATTGATTGACTGACCGCCTCCCGCGCCACGCCCGGGGTGGCGGAGGGCGCCTGCCCCGGGCCGGGCGGGGGGGGTGGGGGCCAAGACGCCTCCCGCACCCCGGAGCGGAGGCTGTCGCCGGAGCCCGGGCGCGCTCCCGTCCCCGGCCTGGCGGGCGCGTCGCCGCCGCTCGGCTCCCCGGATGGCACGCCGCCCCACCTCGGACCGCTCACTGGCTGGGGGGGTGCCGCGGGCCGGCGCCGGCCGGCTCCGGACGACCCCTGGCCTCTCCTGTTCTTCAGCCGGCCTGGCTCAAAGCCAAGCCGGGGCCGCCCGCGCCGCCGGACCCCATCCTCGGACAGGCAGGGACACAGACACAGGTGCCCACGACAGACAGACAGACACACACACACACACACACAGACGGAGGGACACGGGCACTCGGAGCTGGGCCACAAGGCCTGTGGGGGCGAGGCAGCCACCCCGCCGGAGGGGCGCAGGCCCTGGAGCTGCCTTAGGAGCCCTGGCAGCCGCGGGCCCTGCAGCCACGGTGTCAGGGATGCCGTTCTGCCCCCATTCCTGCCCATCAGCCGAACCGCCGCGGGACCGTGTGCCTGTGTTGCGTGCGCGGCGCCCACGCCCAGGCGCGGAGCGAGTCTCTCTTGTGTCTCTTGCTGTGTTGCGCGCGGCCCTTTTCGGCATGGGTGCCGGCCGCCCCCGCGTCGCTGTGGCCTTGGCTGTTGCGGGGCCGCGGAGCGCGCAGCCCGGTGCCAACGGGGCCTGAGGCCCCGGGCGGTCGGGCCATCTGGTGTCCCGGGCCCGCGGAGCGTGGACGTCGTGGCTGAGGGCCGAAGGGACGGTGGTCCGCGGGGGAGGCAGGGCATGTCCTTCGGAGAGAAGGTGCAGGCGGGCCCGGGCCGAAGGTGGGGGGGGTTGCGGGTGGCTGGGTGGCTTGGAGGCTGGGGGCGGTGCCAGGGAATTGCTAGGGGCTGGGGGCGGGCCTGGGGGCGGAGATTGGGGCGGGGCGAGGAGGGCCCCGGCCCCGGCCCCGGCCCCCAAAGCCCCGCCCCGGCCCCGGCCCCCAAAGCCCCGCCCCGGCCCCCCGGAGGGGCTCGCAGGCCTGCGGAGACGGGATCCAGCCCCCGCCCGGCTCCCCCCAGCGACCGCCCCCTCCCCGCCCCGGCCCCGAGGTTCCTGCTGTCGCCCCGTCCCCTCCGTCGGCCGCCTTCGGGCCCCCGCGGCGCCCTGGGACGCGCGGCCGGCTAGGACGTGGGTGGGTGTGCTTGAAGGGCGGGCTGCGAGGGTGAAGGGCTTGAGAGGAAGAGGAGGTGGTGCATGTGTGTGGCCTCCTGCCCGTGCAGCCGGCGCCCTCGGTGCTCCGCGGCGCCCTGCGGTGCTTCCGGCGGGGCGGGGGCCATGCCACGGGTCGCCCGGAGGGGGGCGCCGCCGCCGCCGCCGCCGCCGCCGCCGCCGCCGCCGCCGCCGCGTTGGTCGAGGGGGCGTTGGCGGCCAAGGGACAGACAGGAAGGCAGGCAAAAGGCCGAGGAAAAAAAGCCTACAGCACCCGGTATTCCCAGGCGGTCTCCCATCCAAGTACTAACCAGGCCCGACCCTGCTTAGCTTCCGAGATCAGACGAGATCGGGCGCGTTCAGGGTGGTATGGCCGTAGACGTCCGCGGCTGCCGCTGGGCGCCCCAAGAGCCTGCTCTGCGCCTCTCCGGGCCAGGCGCCCGCCGCTCCTCAGCCCTCCGCCCGCCCGATCGCGCCAGCCCGCCTGCATGCTCGCCTGCCGGCCCGACTGATTGATTGACTGACCGCCTCCCGCGCCGCGCCCGGGGTGGCGGAGGGCGCCTGCCCCGGGCCGGGCGGGGGGGGTGGGGGCCAAGACGCCTCCCGCACCCCGGAGCGGAGGCTGTCGCCGGAGCCCGGGCGCGCTCCCGTCCCCGGCCTGGCGGGCGCGTCGCCGCCGCTCGGCTCCCCGGATGGCACGCCGCCCCACCTCGGACCGCTCACTGGCTGGGGGGGTGCCGCGGGCCGGCGCCGGCCGGCTCCGGACGACCCCTGGCCTCTCCTGTTCTTCAGCCGGCCTGGCTCAAAGCCAAGCCGGGGCCGCCCGCGCCGCCGGACCCCATCCTCGGACAGGCAGGGACACAGACACAGGTGCCCACGACAGACAGACAGACACACACACACACACACACAGACGGAGGGACACGGGCACTCGGAGCTGGGCCACAAGGCCTGTGGGGGCGAGGCAGCCACCCCGCCGGAGGGGCGCAGGCCCTGGAGCTGCCTTAGGAGCCCTGGCAGCCGCGGGCCCTGCAGCCACGGTGTCAGGGATGCCGTTCTGCCCCCATTCCTGCCCATCAGCCGAACCGCCGCGGGACCGTGTGCCTGTGTTGCGTGCGCGGCGCCCACGCCCAGGCGCGGAGCGAGTCTCTCTTGTGTCTCTTGCTGTGTTGCGCGCGGCCCTTTTCGGCATGGGTGCCGGCCGCCCCCGCGTCGCTGTGGCCTTGGCTGTTGCGGGGCCGCGGAGCGCGCAGCCCGGTGCCAACGGGGCCTGAGGCCCCGGGCGGTCGGGCCATCTGGTGTCCCGGGCCCGCGGAGCGTGGACGTCGTGGCTGAGGGCCGAAGGGACGGTGGTCCGCGGGGGAGGCAGGGCATGTCCTTCGGAGAGAAGGTGCAGGCGGGCCCGGGCCGAAGGTGGGGGGGGTTGCGGGTGGCTGGGTGGCTTGGAGGCTGGGGGCGGTGCCAGGGAATTGCTAGGGGCTGGGGGCGGGCCTGGGGGCGGAGATTGGGGCGGGGCGAGGAGGGCCCGCAGGCGGGCCCGGCCCCGGCCCCGGCCCCGGCCCCCAAAGCCCCGCCCCGGCCCCGGCCCCCAAAGCCCCGCCCCGGCCCCCCGGAGGGGCTCGCAGGCCTGCGGAGACGGGATCCAGCCCCCGCCCGGCTCCCCCCAGCGACCGCCCCCTCCCCGCCCCGGCCCCGAGGTTCCTGCTGTCGCCCCGTCCCCTCCGTCGGCCGCCTTCGGGCCCCCGCGGCGCCCTGGGACGCGCGGCCGGCTAGGACGTGGGTGGGTGTGCTTGAAGGGCGGGCTGCGAGGGTGAAGGGCTTGAGAGGAAGAGGAGGTGGTGCATGTGTGTGGCCTCCTGCCCGTGCAGCCGGCGCCCTCGGTGCTCCGCGGCGCCCTGCGGTGCTTCCGGCGGGGCGGGGGCCATGCCACGGGTCGCCCGGAGGGGGGCGCCGCCGCCGCCGCCGCCGCCGCCGCCGCCGCCGCCGCCGCCGCCGCCGCCGCGTTGGTCGAGGGGGCGTTGGCGGCCAAGGGACAGACAGGAAGGCAGGCAAAAGGCCGAGGAAAAAAAGCCTACAGCACCCGGTATTCCCAGGCGGTCTCCCATCCAAGTACTAACCAGGCCCGAACCTGCTTAGCTTCCGAGATCAGACGAGATCGGGCGCGTTCAGGGTGGTATGGCCGTAGACGTCCGCGGCTGCCGCTGGGCGCCCCAAGAGCCTGCTCTGCGCCTCTCCGGGCCAGGCGCCCGCCGCTCCTCAGCCCTCCGCCCGCCCGATCGCGCCAGCCCGCCTGCATGCTCGCCTGCCGGCCCGACTGATTGATTGACTGACCGCCTCCCGCGCCGCGCCCGGGGTGGCGGAGGGCGCCTGCCCCGGGCCGGGCGGGGGGGGTGGGGGCCAAGACGCCTCCCGCACCCCGGAGCGGAGGCTGTCGCCGGAGCCCGGGCGCGCTCCCGTCCCCGGCCTGGCGGGCGCGTCGCCGCCGCTCGGCTCCCCGGATGGCACGCCGCCCCACCTCGGACCGCTCACTGGCTGGGGGGGTGCCGCGGGCCGGCGCCGGCCGGCTCCGGACGACCCCTGGCCTCTCCTGTTCTTCAGCCGGCCTGGCTCAAAGCCAAGCCGGGGCCGCCCGCGCCGCCGGACCCCATCCTCGGACAGGCAGGGACACAGACACAGGTGCCCACGACAGACAGACAGACACACACACACACACACACAGACGGAGGGACACGGGCACTCGGAGCTGGGCCACAAGGCCTGTGGGGGCGAGGCAGCCACCCCGCCGGAGGGGCGCAGGCCCTGGAGCTGCCTTAGGAGCCCTGGCAGCCGCGGGCCCTGCAGCCACGGTGTCAGGGATGCCGTTCTGCCCCCATTCCTGCCCATCAGCCGAACCGCCGCGGGACCGTGTGCCTGTGTTGCGTGCGCGGCGCCCACGCCCAGGCGCGGAGCGAGTCTCTCTTGTGTCTCTTGCTGTGTTGCGCGCGGCCCTTTTCGGCATGGGTGCCGGCCGCCCCCGCGTCGCTGTGGCCTTGGCTGTTGCGGGGCCGCGGAGCGCGCAGCCCGGTGCCAACGGGGCCTGAGGCCCCGGGCGGTCGGGCCATCTGGTGTCCCGGGCCCGCGGAGCGTGGACGTCGTGGCTGAGGGCCGAAGGGACGGTGGTCCGCGGGGGAGGCAGGGCATGTCCTTCGGAGAGAAGGTGCAGGCGGGCCCGGGCCGAAGGTGGGGGGGGTTGCGGGTGGCTGGGTGGCTTGGAGGCTGGGGGCGGTGCCAGGGAATTGCTAGGGGCTGGGGGCGGGCCTGGGGGCGGAGATTGGGGCGGGGCGAGGAGGGCCCCGGCCCCGGCCCCGGCCCCCAAAGCCCCGCCCCGGCCCCGGCCCCCAAAGCCCCGCCCCGGCCCCCCGGAGGGGCTCGCAGGCCTGCGGAGACGGGATCCAGCCCCCGCCCGGCTCCCCCCAGCGACCGCCCCCTCCCCGCCCCGGCCCCGAGGTTCCTGCTGTCGCCCCGTCCCCTCCGTCGGCCGCCTTCGGGCCCCCGCGGCGCCCTGGGACGCGCGGCCGGCTAGGACGTGGGTGGGTGTGCTTGAAGGGCGGGCTGCGAGGGTGAAGGGCTTGAGAGGAAGAGGAGGTGGTGCATGTGTGTGGCCTCCTGCCCGTGCAGCCGGCGCCCTCGGTGCTCCGCGGCGCCCTGCGGTGCTTCCGGCGGGGCGGGGGCCATGCCACGGGTCGCCCGGAGGGGGGCGCCGCCGCCGCCGCCGCCGCCGCCGCCGCCGCCGCCGCCGCCGCCGCCGCCGCGTTGGTCGAGGGGGCGTTGGCGGCCAA
The DNA here is from genome assembly GCF_048418805.1 of Vulpes vulpes. Taxonomy (NCBI): domain Eukaryota; kingdom Metazoa; phylum Chordata; class Mammalia; order Carnivora; family Canidae; genus Vulpes; species Vulpes vulpes. The sequence goes on along the minus strand of NC_132783.1, from coordinate 69,978,804 downwards.
GGGACAGACAGGAAGGCAGGCAAAAGGCCGAGGAAAAAAAGCCTACAGCACCCGGTATTCCCAGGCGGTCTCCCATCCAAGTACTAACCAGGCCCGACCCTGCTTAGCTTCCGAGATCAGACGAGATCGGGCGCGTTCAGGGTGGTATGGCCGTAGACGTCCGCGGCTGCCGCTGGGCGCCCCAAGAGCCTGCTCTGCGCCTCTCCGGGCCAGGCGCCCGCCGCTCCTCAGCCCTCCGCCCGCCCGATCGCGCCAGCCCGCCTGCATGCTCGCCTGCCGGCCCGACTGATTGATTGACTGACCGCCTCCCGCGCCGCGCCCGGGGTGGCGGAGGGCGCCTGCCCCGGGCCGGGCGGGGGGGGTGGGGGCCAAGACGCCTCCCGCACCCCGGAGCGGAGGCTGTCGCCGGAGCCCGGGCGCGCTCCCGTCCCCGGCCTGGCGGGCGCGTCGCCGCCGCTCGGCTCCCCGGATGGCACGCCGCCCCACCTCGGACCGCTCACTGGCTGGGGGGGTGCCGCGGGCCGGCGCCGGCCGGCTCCGGACGACCCCTGGCCTCTCCTGTTCTTCAGCCGGCCTGGCTCAAAGCCAAGCCGGGGCCGCCCGCGCCGCCGGACCCCATCCTCGGACAGGCAGGGACACAGACACAGGTGCCCACGACAGACAGACAGACACACACACACACACACACACAGACGGAGGGACACGGGCACTCGGAGCTGGGCCACAAGGCCTGTGGGGGCGAGGCAGCCACCCCGCCGGAGGGGCGCAGGCCCTGGAGCTGCCTTAGGAGCCCTGGCAGCCGCGGGCCCTGCAGCCACGGTGTCAGGGATGCCGTTCTGCCCCCATTCCTGCCCATCAGCCGAACCGCCGCGGGACCGTGTGCCTGTGTTGCGTGCGCGGCGCCCACGCCCAGGCGCGGAGCGAGTCTCTCTTGTGTCTCTTGCTGTGTTGCGCGCGGCCCTTTTCGGCATGGGTGCCGGCCGCCCCCGCGTCGCTGTGGCCTTGGCTGTTGCGGGGCCGCGGAGCGCGCAGCCCGGTGCCAACGGGGCCTGAGGCCCCGGGCGGTCGGGCCATCTGGTGTCCCGGGCCCGCGGAGCGTGGACGTCGTGGCTGAGGGCCGAAGGGACGGTGGTCCGCGGGGGAGGCAGGGCATGTCCTTCGGAGAGAAGGTGCAGGCGGGCCCGGGCCGAAGGTGGGGGGGGTTGCGGGTGGCTGGGTGGCTTGGAGGCTGGGGGCGGTGCCAGGGAATTGCTAGGGGCTGGGGGCGGGCCTGGGGGCGGAGATTGGGGCGGGGCGAGGAGGGCCCGCAGGCGGGCCCGGCCCCGGCCCCGGCCCCGGCCCCCAAAGCCCCGCCCCGGCCCCGGCCCCCAAAGCCCCGCCCCGGCCCCCCGGAGGGGCTCGCAGGCCTGCGGAGACGGGATCCAGCCCCCGCCCGGCTCCCCCCAGCGACCGCCCCCTCCCCGCCCCGGCCCCGAGGTTCCTGCTGTCGCCCCGTCCCCTCCGTCGGCCGCCTTCGGGCCCCCGCGGCGCCCTGGGACGCGCGGCCGGCTAGGACGTGGGTGGGTGTGCTTGAAGGGCGGGCTGCGAGGGTGAAGGGCTTGAGAGGAAGAGGAGGTGGTGCATGTGTGTGGCCTCCTGCCCGTGCAGCCGGCGCCCTCGGTGCTCCGCGGCGCCCTGCGGTGCTTCCGGCGGGGCGGGGGCCATGCCACGGGTCGCCCGGAGGGGGGCGCCGCCGCCGCCGCCGCCGCCGCCGCCGCCGCCGCCGCCGCCGCCGCGTTGGTCGAGGGGGCGTTGGCGGCCAAGGGACAGACAGGAAGGCAGGCAAAAGGCCGAGGAAAAAAAGCCTACAGCACCCGGTATTCCCAGGCGGTCTCCCATCCAAGTACTAACCAGGCCCGACCCTGCTTAGCTTCCGAGATCAGACGAGATCGGGCGCGTTCAGGGTGGTATGGCCGTAGACGTCCGCGGCTGCCGCTGGGCGCCCCAAGAGCCTGCTCTGCGCCTCTCCGGGCCAGGCGCCCGCCGCTCCTCAGCCCTCCGCCCGCCCGATCGCGCCAGCCCGCCTGCATGCTCGCCTGCCGGCCCGACTGATTGATTGACTGACCGCCTCCCGCGCCGCGCCCGGGGTGGCGGAGGGCGCCTGCCCCGGGCCGGGCGGGGGGGGTGGGGGCCAAGACGCCTCCCGCACCCCGGAGCGGAGGCTGTCGCCGGAGCCCGGGCGCGCTCCCGTCCCCGGCCTGGCGGGCGCGTCGCCGCCGCTCGGCTCCCCGGATGGCACGCCGCCCCACCTCGGACCGCTCACTGGCTGGGGGGGTGCCGCGGGCCGGCGCCGGCCGGCTCCGGACGACCCCTGGCCTCTCCTGTTCTTCAGCCGGCCTGGCTCAAAGCCAAGCCGGGGCCGCCCGCGCCGCCGGACCCCATCCTCGGACAGGCAGGGACACAGACACAGGTGCCCACGACAGACAGACAGACACACACACACACACACACACAGACGGAGGGACACGGGCACTCGGAGCTGGGCCACAAGGCCTGTGGGGGCGAGGCAGCCACCCCGCCGGAGGGGCGCAGGCCCTGGAGCTGCCTTAGGAGCCCTGGCAGCCGCGGGCCCTGCAGCCACGGTGTCAGGGATGCCGTTCTGCCCCCATTCCTGCCCATCAGCCGAACCGCCGCGGGACCGTGTGCCTGTGTTGCGTGCGCGGCGCCCACGCCCAGGCGCGGAGCGAGTCTCTCTTGTGTCTCTTGCTGTGTTGCGCGCGGCCCTTTTCGGCATGGGTGCCGGCCGCCCCCGCGTCGCTGTGGCCTTGGCTGTTGCGGGGCCGCGGAGCGCGCAGCCCGGTGCCAACGGGGCCTGAGGCCCCGGGCGGTCGGGCCATCTGGTGTCCCGGGCCCGCGGAGCGTGGACGTCGTGGCTGAGGGCCGAAGGGACGGTGGTCCGCGGGGGAGGCAGGGCATGTCCTTCGGAGAGAAGGTGCAGGCGGGCCCGGGCCGAAGGTGGGGGGGGTTGCGGGTGGCTGGGTGGCTTGGAGGCTGGGGGCGGTGCCAGGGAATTGCTAGGGGCTGGGGGCGGGCCTGGGGGCGGAGATTGGGGCGGGGCGAGGAGGCAGGCGCCGGCCCCGGCCCCGGCCCCGGCCCCCAAAGCCCCGCCCCGGCCCCGGCCCCCAAAGCCCCGCCCCGGCCCCCCGGAGGGGCTCGCAGGCCTGCGGAGACGGGATCCAGCCCCCGCCCGGCTCCCCCCAGCGACCGCCCCCTCCCCGCCCCGGCCCCGAGGTTCCTGCTGTCGCCCCGTCCCCTCCGTCGGCCGCCTTCGGGCCCCCGCGGCGCCCTGGGACGCGCGGCCGGCTAGGACGTGGGTGGGTGTGCTTGAAGGGCGGGCTGCGAGGGTGAAGGGCTTGAGAGGAAGAGGAGGTGGTGCATGTGTGTGGCCTCCTGCCCGTGCAGCCGGCGCCCTCGGTGCTCCGCGGCGCCCTGCGGTGCTTCCGGCGGGGCGGGGGCCATGCCACGGGTCGCCCGGAGGGGGCGCGCCGCCGCCGCCGCCGCCGCCGCCGCCGCCGCCGCCGCCGCCGCGTTGGTCGAGGGGGCGTTGGCGGCCAAGGGACAGACAGGAAGGCAGGCAAAAGGCCGAGGAAAAAAAGCCTACAGCACCCGGTATTCCCAGGCGGTCTCCCATCCAAGTACTAACCAGGCCCGACCCTGCTTAGCTTCCGAGATCAGACGAGATCGGGCGCGTTCAGGGTGGTATGGCCGTAGACGTCCGCGGCTGCCGCTGGGCGCCCCAAGAGCCTGCTCTGCGCCTCTCCGGGCCAGGCGCCCGCCGCTCCTCAGCCCTCCGCCCGCCCGATCGCGCCAGCCCGCCTGCATGCTCGCCTGCCGGCCCGACTGATTGATTGACTGACCGCCTCCCGCGCCGCGCCCGGGGTGGCGGAGGGCGCCTGCCCCGGGCCGGGCGGGGGGGGTGGGGGCCAAGACGCCTCCCGCACCCCGGAGCGGAGGCTGTCGCCGGAGCCCGGGCGCGCTCCCGTCCCCGGCCTGGCGGGCGCGTCGCCGCCGCTCGGCTCCCCGGATGGCACGCCGCCCCACCTCGGACCGCTCACTGGCTGGGGGGGTGCCGCGGGCCGGCGCCGGCCGGCTCCGGACGACCCCTGGCCTCTCCTGTTCTTCAGCCGGCCTGGCTCAAAGCCAAGCCGGGGCCGCCCGCGCCGCCGGACCCCATCCTCGGACAGGCAGGGACACAGACACAGGTGCCCACGACAGACAGACAGACACACACACACACACACACACAGACGGAGGGACACGGGCACTCGGAGCTGGGCCACAAGGCCTGTGGGGGCGAGGCAGCCACCCCGCCGGAGGGGCGCAGGCCCTGGAGCTGCCTTAGGAGCCCTGGCAGCCGCGGGCCCTGCAGCCACGGTGTCAGGGATGCCGTTCTGCCCCCATTCCTGCCCATCAGCCGAACCGCCGCGGGACCGTGTGCCTGTGTTGCGTGCGCGGCGCCCACGCCCAGGCGCGGAGCGAGTCTCTCTTGTGTCTCTTGCTGTGTTGCGCGCGGCCCTTTTCGGCATGGGTGCCGGCCGCCCCCGCGTCGCTGTGGCCTTGGCTGTTGCGGGGCCGCGGAGCGCGCAGCCCGGTGCCAACGGGGCCTGAGGCCCCGGGCGGTCGGGCCATCTGGTGTCCCGGGCCCGCGGAGCGTGGACGTCGTGGCTGAGGGCCGAAGGGACGGTGGTCCGCGGGGGAGGCAGGGCATGTCCTTCGGAGAGAAGGTGCAGGCGGGCCCGGGCCGAAGGTGGGGGGGGTTGCGGGTGGCTGGGTGGCTTGGAGGCTGGGGGCGGTGCCAGGGAATTGCTAGGGGCTGGGGGCGGGCCTGGGGGCGGAGATTGGGGCGGGGCGAGGAGGGCCCCGGCCCCGGCCCCGGCCCCCAAAGCCCCGCCCCGGCCCCGGCCCCCAAAGCCCCGCCCCGGCCCCCCGGAGGGGCTCGCAGGCCTGCGGAGACGGGATCCAGCCCCCGCCCGGCTCCCCCCAGCGACCGCCCCCTCCCCGCCCCGGCCCCGAGGTTCCTGCTGTCGCCCCGTCCCCTCCGTCGGCCGCCTTCGGGCCCCCGCGGCGCCCTGGGACGCGCGGCCGGCTAGGACGTGGGTGGGTGTGCTTGAAGGGCGGGCTGCGAGGGTGAAGGGCTTGAGAGGAAGAGGAGGTGGTGCATGTGTGTGGCCTCCTGCCCGTGCAGCCGGCGCCCTCGGTGCTCCGCGGCGCCCTGCGGTGCTTCCGGCGGGGCGGGGGCCATGCCACGGGTCGCCCGGAGGGGGGCGCCGCCGCCGCCGCCGCCGCCGCCGCCGCCGCCGCCGCCGCCGCCGCCGCCGCGTTGGTCGAGGGGGCGTTGGCGGCCAAGGGACAGACAGGAAGGCAGGCAAAAGGCCGAGGAAAAAAAGCCTACAGCACCCGGTATTCCCAGGCGGTCTCCCATCCAAGTACTAACCAGGCCCGACCCTGCTTAGCTTCCGAGATCAGACGAGATCGGGCGCGTTCAGGGTGGTATGGCCGTAGACGTCCGCGGCTGCCGCTGGGCGCCCCAAGAGCCTGCTCTGCGCCTCTCCGGGCCAGGCGCCCGCCGCTCCTCAGCCCTCCGCCCGCCCGATCGCGCCAGCCCGCCTGCATGCTCGCCTGCCGGCCCGACTGATTGATTGACTGACCGCCTCCCGCGCCGCGCCCGGGGTGGCGGAGGGCGCCTGCCCCGGGCCGGGCGGGGGGGGTGGGGGCCAAGACGCCTCCCGCACCCCGGAGCGGAGGCTGTCGCCGGAGCCCGGGCGCGCTCCCGTCCCCGGCCTGGCGGGCGCGTCGCCGCCGCTCGGCTCCCCGGATGGCACGCCGCCCCACCTCGGACCGCTCACTGGCTGGGGGGGTGCCGCGGGCCGGCGCCGGCCGGCTCCGGACGACCCCTGGCCTCTCCTGTTCTTCAGCCGGCCTGGCTCAAAGCCAAGCCGGGGCCGCCCGCGCCGCCGGACCCCATCCTCGGACAGGCAGGGACACAGACACAGGTGCCCACGACAGACAGACAGACACACACACACACACACACACAGACGGAGGGACACGGGCACTCGGAGCTGGGCCACAAGGCCTGTGGGGGCGAGGCAGCCACCCCGCCGGAGGGGCGCAGGCCCTGGAGCTGCCTTAGGAGCCCTGGCAGCCGCGGGCCCTGCAGCCACGGTGTCAGGGATGCCGTTCTGCCCCCATTCCTGCCCATCAGCCGAACCGCCGCGGGACCGTGTGCCTGTGTTGCGTGCGCGGCGCCCACGCCCAGGCGCGGAGCGAGTCTCTCTTGTGTCTCTTGCTGTGTTGCGCGCGGCCCTTTTCGGCATGGGTGCCGGCCGCCCCCGCGTCGCTGTGGCCTTGGCTGTTGCGGGGCCGCGGAGCGCGCAGCCCGGTGCCAACGGGGCCTGAGGCCCCGGGCGGTCGGGCCATCTGGTGTCCCGGGCCCGCGGAGCGTGGACGTCGTGGCTGAGGGCCGAAGGGACGGTGGTCCGCGGGGGAGGCAGGGCATGTCCTTCGGAGAGAAGGTGCAGGCGGGCCCGGGCCGAAGGTGGGGGGGGTTGCGGGTGGCTGGGTGGCTTGGAGGCTGGGGGCGGTGCCAGGGAATTGCTAGGGGCTGGGGGCGGGCCTGGGGGCGGAGATTGGGGCGGGGCGAGGAGGGCCCCGGCCCCGGCCCCGGCCCCCAAAGCCCCGCCCCGGCCCCGGCCCCCAAAGCCCCGCCCCGGCCCCCCGGAGGGGCTCGCAGGCCTGCGGAGACGGGATCCAGCCCCCGCCCGGCTCCCCCCAGCGACCGCCCCCTCCCCGCCCCGGCCCCGAGGTTCCTGCTGTCGCCCCGTCCCCTCCGTCGGCCGCCTTCGGGCCCCCGCGGCGCCCTGGGACGCGCGGCCGGCTAGGACGTGGGTGGGTGTGCTTGAAGGGCGGGCTGCGAGGGTGAAGGGCTTGAGAGGAAGAGGAGGTGGTGCATGTGTGTGGCCTCCTGCCCGTGCAGCCGGCGCCCTCGGTGCTCCGCGGCGCCCTGCGGTGCTTCCGGCGGGGCGGGGGCCATGCCACGGGTCGCCCGGAGGGGGGCCGCCGCCGCCGCCGCCGCCGCCGCCGCCGCCGCCGCCGCCGCCGCTTGGTCGAGGGGGCGTTGGCGGCCAAGGGACAGACAGGAAGGCAGGCAAAAGGCCGAGGAAAAAAAGCCTACAGCACCCGGTATTCCCAGGCGGTCTCCCATCCAAGTACTAACCAGGCCCGACCCTGCTTAGCTTCCGAGATCAGACGAGATCGGGCGCGTTCAGGGTGGTATGGCCGTAGACGTCCGCGGCTGCCGCTGGGCGCCCCAAGAGCCTGCTCTGCGCCTCTCCGGGCCAGGCGCCCGCCGCTCCTCAGCCCTCCGCCCGCCCGATCGCGCCAGCCCGCCTGCATGCTCGCCTGCCGGCCCGACTGATTGATTGACTGACCGCCTCCCGCGCCGCGCCCGGGGTGGCGGAGGGCGCCTGCCCCGGGCCGGGCGGGGGGGGTGGGGGCCAAGACGCCTCCCGCACCCCGGAGCGGAGGCTGTCGCCGGAGCCCGGGCGCGCTCCCGTCCCCGGCCTGGCGGGCGCGTCGCCGCCGCTCGGCTCCCCGGATGGCACGCCGCCCCACCTCGGACCGCTCACTGGCTGGGGGGGTGCCGCGGGCCGGCGCCGGCCGGCTCCGGACGACCCCTGGCCTCTCCTGTTCTTCAGCCGGCCTGGCTCAAAGCCAAGCCGGGGCCGCCCGCGCCGCCGGACCCCATCCTCGGACAGGCAGGGACACAGACACAGGTGCCCACGACAGACAGACAGACACACACACACACACACACACAGACGGAGGGACACGGGCACTCGGAGCTGGGCCACAAGGCCTGTGGGGGCGAGGCAGCCACCCCGCCGGAGGGGCGCAGGCCCTGGAGCTGCCTTAGGAGCCCTGGCAGCCGCGGGCCCTGCAGCCACGGTGTCAGGGATGCCGTTCTGCCCCCATTCCTGCCCATCAGCCGAACCGCCGCGGGACCGTGTGCCTGTGTTGCGTGCGCGGCGCCCACGCCCAGGCGCGGAGCGAGTCTCTCTTGTGTCTCTTGCTGTGTTGCGCGCGGCCCTTTTCGGCATGGGTGCCGGCCGCCCCCGCGTCGCTGTGGCCTTGGCTGTTGCGGGGCCGCGGAGCGCGCAGCCCGGTGCCAACGGGGCCTGAGGCCCCGGGCGGTCGGGCCATCTGGTGTCCCGGGCCCGCGGAGCGTGGACGTCGTGGCTGAGGGCCGAAGGGACGGTGGTCCGCGGGGGAGGCAGGGCATGTCCTTCGGAGAGAAGGTGCAGGCGGGCCCGGGCCGAAGGTGGGGGGGGTTGCGGGTGGCTGGGTGGCTTGGAGGCTGGGGGCGGTGCCAGGGAATTGCTAGGGGCTGGGGGCGGGCCTGGGGGCGGAGATTGGGGCGGGGCGAGGAGGGCCCCGGCCCCGGCCCCGGCCCCCAAAGCCCCGCCCCGGCCCCGGCCCCCAAAGCCCCGCCCCGGCCCCCCGGAGGGGCTCGCAGGCCTGCGGAGACGGGATCCAGCCCCCGCCCGGCTCCCCCCAGCGACCGCCCCCTCCCCGCCCCGGCCCCGAGGTTCCTGCTGTCGCCCCGTCCCCTCCGTCGGCCGCCTTCGGGCCCCCGCGGCGCCCTGGGACGCGCGGCCGGCTAGGACGTGGGTGGGTGTGCTTGAAGGGCGGGCTGCGAGGGTGAAGGGCTTGAGAGGAAGAGGAGGTGGTGCATGTGTGTGGCCTCCTGCCCGTGCAGCCGGCGCCCTCGGTGCTCCGCGGCGCCCTGCGGTGCTTCCGGCGGGGCGGGGGCCATGCCACGGGTCGCCCGGAGGGGGCGCGCCGCCGCCGCCGCCGCCGCCGCCGCCGCCGCCGCCGCCGCCGCGTTGGTCGAGGGGGCGTTGGCGGCCAAGGGACAGACAGGAAGGCAGGCAAAAGGCCGAGGAAAAAAAGCCTACAGCACCCGGTATTCCCAGGCGGTCTCCCATCCAAGTACTAACCAGGCCCGACCCTGCTTAGCTTCCGAGATCAGACGAGATCGGGCGCGTTCAGGGTGGTATGGCCGTAGACGTCCGCGGCTGCCGCTGGGCGCCCCAAGAGCCTGCTCTGCGCCTCTCCGGGCCAGGCGCCCGCCGCTCCTCAGCCCTCCGCCCGCCCGATCGCGCCAGCCCGCCTGCATGCTCGCCTGCCGGCCCGACTGATTGATTGACTGACCGCCTCCCGCGCCGCGCCCGGGGTGGCGGAGGGCGCCTGCCCCGGGCCGGGCGGGGGGGGTGGGGGCCAAGACGCCTCCCGCACCCCGGAGCGGAGGCTGTCGCCGGAGCCCGGGCGCGCTCCCGTCCCCGGCCTGGCGGGCGCGTCGCCGCCGCTCGGCTCCCCGGATGGCACGCCGCCCCACCTCGGACCGCTCACTGGCTGGGGGGGTGCCGCGGGCCGGCGCCGGCCGGCTCCGGACGACCCCTGGCCTCTCCTGTTCTTCAGCCGGCCTGGCTCAAAGCCAAGCCGGGGCCGCCCGCGCCGCCGGACCCCATCCTCGGACAGGCAGGGACACAGACACAGGTGCCCACGACAGACAGACAGACACACACACACACACACACACAGACGGAGGGACACGGGCACTCGGAGCTGGGCCACAAGGCCTGTGGGGGCGAGGCAGCCACCCCGCCGGAGGGGCGCAGGCCCTGGAGCTGCCTTAGGAGCCCTGGCAGCCGCGGGCCCTGCAGCCACGGTGTCAGGGATGCCGTTCTGCCCCCATTCCTGCCCATCAGCCGAACCGCCGCGGGACCGTGTGCCTGTGTTGCGTGCGCGGCGCCCACGCCCAGGCGCGGAGCGAGTCTCTCTTGTGTCTCTTGCTGTGTTGCGCGCGGCCCTTTTCGGCATGGGTGCCGGCCGCCCCCGCGTCGCTGTGGCCTTGGCTGTTGCGGGGCCGCGGAGCGCGCAGCCCGGTGCCAACGGGGCCTGAGGCCCCGGGCGGTCGGGCCATCTGGTGTCCCGGGCCCGCGGAGCGTGGACGTCGTGGCTGAGGGCCGAAGGGACGGTGGTCCGCGGGGGAGGCAGGGCATGTCCTTCGGAGAGAAGGTGCAGGCGGGCCCGGGCCGAAGGTGGGGGGGGTTGCGGGTGGCTGGGTGGCTTGGAGGCTGGGGGCGGTGCCAGGGAATTGCTAGGGGCTGGGGGCGGGCCTGGGGGCGGAGATTGGGGCGGGGCGAGGAGGGCCCCGGCCCCGGCCCCGGCCCCCAAAGCCCCGCCCCGGCCCCGGCCCCCAAAGCCCCGCCCCGGCCCCCCGGAGGGGCTCGCAGGCCTGCGGAGACGGGATCCAGCCCCCGCCCGGCTCCCCCCAGCGACCGCCCCCTCCCCGCCCCGGCCCCGAGGTTCCTGCTGTCGCCCCGTCCCCTCCGTCGGCCGCCTTCGGGCCCCCGCGGCGCCCTGGGACGCGCGGCCGGCTAGGACGTGGGTGGGTGTGCTTGAAGGGCGGGCTGCGAGGGTGAAGGGCTTGAGAGGAAGAGGAGGTGGTGCATGTGTGTGGCCTCCTGCCCGTGCAGCCGGCGCCCTCGGTGCTCCGCGGCGCCCTGCGGTGCTTCCGGCGGGGCGGGGGCCATGCCACGGGTCGCCCGGAGGGGGCGCCGCCGCCGCCGCCGCCGCCGCCGCCGCCGCCGCCGCCGCCGCCGCGTTGGTCGAGGGGGCGTTGGCGGCCAAGGGACAGACAGGAAGGCAGGCAAAAGGCCGAGGAAAAAAAGCCTACAGCACCCGGTATTCCCAGGCGGTCTCCCATCCAAGTACTAACCAGGCCCGACCCTGCTTAGCTTCCGAGATCAGACGAGATCGGGCGCGTTCAGGGTGGTATGGCCGTAGACGTCCGCGGCTGCCGCTGGGCGCCCCAAGAGCCTGCTCTGCGCCTCTCCGGGCCAGGCGCCCGCCGCTCCTCAGCCCTCCGCCCGCCCGATCGCGCCAGCCCGCCTGCATGCTCGCCTGCCGGCCCGACTGATTGATTGACTGACCGCCTCCCGCGCCGCGCCCGGGGTGGCGGAGGGCGCCTGCCCCGGGCCGGGCGGGGGGGGTGGGGGCCAAGACGCCTCCCGCACCCCGGAGCGGAGGCTGTCGCCGGAGCCCGGGCGCGCTCCCGTCCCCGGCCTGGCGGGCGCGTCGCCGCCGCTCGGCTCCCCGGATGGCACGCCGCCCCACCTCGGACCGCTCACTGGCTGGGGGGGTGCCGCGGGCCGGCGCCGGCCGGCTCCGGACGACCCCTGGCCTCTCCTGTTCTTCAGCCGGCCTGGCTCAAAGCCAAGCCGGGGCCGCCCGCGCCGCCGGACCCCATCCTCGGACAGGCAGGGACACAGACACAGGTGCCCACGACAGACAGACAGACACACACACACACACACACACAGACGGAGGGACACGGGCACTCGGAGCTGGGCCACAAGGCCTGTGGGGGCGAGGCAGCCACCCCGCCGGAGGGGCGCAGGCCCTGGAGCTGCCTTAGGAGCCCTGGCAGCCGCGGGCCCTGCAGCCACGGTGTCAGGGATGCCGTTCTGCCCCCATTCCTGCCCATCAGCCGAACCGCCGCGGGACCGTGTGCCTGTGTTGCGTGCGCGGCGCCCACGCCCAGGCGCGGAGCGAGTCTCTCTTGTGTCTCTTGCTGTGTTGCGCGCGGCCCTTTTCGGCATGGGTGCCGGCCGCCCCCGCGTCGCTGTGGCCTTGGCTGTTGCGGGGCCGCGGAGCGCGCAGCCCGGTGCCAACGGGGCCTGAGGCCCCGGGCGGTCGGGCCATCTGGTGTCCCGGGCCCGCGGAGCGTGGACGTCGTGGCTGAGGGCCGAAGGGACGGTGGTCCGCGGGGGAGGCAGGGCATGTCCTTCGGAGAGAAGGTGCAGGCGGGCCCGGGCCGAAGGTGGGGGGGGTTGCGGGTGGCTGGGTGGCTTGGAGGCTGGGGGCGGTGCCAGGGAATTGCTAGGGGCTGGGGGCGGGCCTGGGGGCGGAGATTGGGGCGGGGCGAGGAGGGCCCCGGCCCCGGCCCCGGCCCCCAAAGCCCCGCCCCGGCCCCGGCCCCCAAAGCCCCGCCCCGGCCCCCCGGAGGGGCTCGCAGGCCTGCGGAGACGGGATCCAGCCCCCGCCCGGCTCCCCCCAGCGACCGCCCCCTCCCCGCCCCGGCCCCGAGGTTCCTGCTGTCGCCCCGTCCCCTCCGTCGGCCGCCTTCGGGCCCCCGCGGCGCCCTGGGACGCGCGGCCGGCTAGGACGTGGGTGGGTGTGCTTGAAGGGCGGGCTGCGAGGGTGAAGGGCTTGAGAGGAAGAGGAGGTGGTGCATGTGTGTGGCCTCCTGCCCGTGCAGCCGGCGCCCTCGGTGCTCCGCGGCGCCCTGCGGTGCTTCCGGCGGGGCGGGGGCCATGCCACGGGTCGCCCGGAGGGGGGCGCCGCCGCCGCCGCCGCCGCCGCCGCCGCCGCCGCCGCCGCCGCCGCGTTGGTCGAGGGGGCGTTGGCGGCCAAGGGACAGACAGGAAGGCAGGCAAAAGGCCGAGGCCGAGGAAAAAAAGCCTACAGCACCCGGTATTCCCAGGCGGTCTCCCATCCAAGTACTAACCAGGCCCGACCCTGCTTAGCTTCCGAGATCAGACGAGATCGGGCGCGTTCAGGGTGGTATGGCCGTAGACGTCCGCGGCTGCCGCTGGGCGCCCCAAGAGCCTGCTCTGCGCCTCTCCGGGCCAGGCGCCCGCCGCTCCTCAGCCCTCCGCCCGCCCGATCGCGCCAGCCCGCCTGCATGCTCGCCTGCCGGCCCGACTGATTGATTGACTGACCGCCTCCCGCGCCGCGCCCGGGGTGGCGGAGGGCGCCTGCCCCGGGCCGGGCGGGGGGGGTGGGGGCCAAGACGCCTCCCGCACCCCGGAGCGGAGGCTGTCGCCGGAGCCCGGGCGCGCTCCCGTCCCCGGCCTGGCGGGCGCGTCGCCGCCGCTCGGCTCCCCGGATGGCACGCCGCCCCACCTCGGACCGCTCACTGGCTGGGGGGGTGCCGCGGGCCGGCGCCGGCCGGCTCCGGACGACCCCTGGCCTCTCCTGTTCTTCAGCCGGCCTGGCTCAAAGCCAAGCCGGGGCCGCCCGCGCCGCCGGACCCCATCCTCGGACAGGCAGGGACACAGACACAGGTGCCCACGACAGACAGACAGACACACACACACACACACACACAGACGGAGGGACACGGGCACTCGGAGCTGGGCCACAAGGCCTGTGGGGGCGAGGCAGCCACCCCGCCGGAGGGGCGCAGGCCCTGGAGCTGCCTTAGGAGCCCTGGCAGCCGCGGGCCCTGCAGCCACGGTGTCAGGGATGCCGTTCTGCCCCCATTCCTGCCCATCAGCCGAACCGCCGCGGGACCGTGTGCCTGTGTTGCGTGCGCGGCGCCCACGCCCAGGCGCGGAGCGAGTCTCTCTTGTGTCTCTTGCTGTGTTGCGCGCGGCCCTTTTCGGCATGGGTGCCGGCCGCCCCCGCGTCGCTGTGGCCTTGGCTGTTGCGGGGCCGCGGAGCGCGCAGCCCGGTGCCAACGGGGCCTGAGGCCCCGGGCGGTCGGGCCATCTGGTGTCCCGGGCCCGCGGAGCGTGGACGTCGTGGCTGAGGGCCGAAGGGACGGTGGTCCGCGGGGGAGGCAGGGCATGTCCTTCGGAGAGAAGGTGCAGGCGGGCCCGGGCCGAAGGTGGGGGGGGTTGCGGGTGGCTGGGTGGCTTGGAGGCTGGGGGCGGTGCCAGGGAATTGCTAGGGGCTGGGGGCGGGCCTGGGGGCGGAGATTGGGGCGGGGCGGAGGAGGGCCCCGGCCCCGGCCCCGGCCCCCAAAGCCCCGCCCCGGCCCCGGCCCCCAAAGCCCCGCCCCGGCCCCCCGGAGGGGCTCGCAGGCCTGCGGAGACGGGATCCAGCCCCCGCCCGGCTCCCCCCAGCGACCGCCCCCTCCCCGCCCCGGCCCCGAGGTTCCTGCTGTCGCCCCGTCCCCTCCGTCGGCCGCCTTCGGGCCCCCGCGGCGCCCTGGGACGCGCGGCCGGCTAGGACGTGGGTGGGTGTGCTTGAAGGGCGGGCTGCGAGGGTGAAGGGCTTGAGAGGAAGAGGAGGTGGTGCATGTGTGTGGCCTCCTGCCCGTGCAGCCGGCGCCCTCGGTGCTCCGCGGCGCCCTGCGGTGCTTCCGGCGGGGCGGGGGCCATGCCACGGGTCGCCCGGAGGGGCGCCGCCGCCGCCGCCGCCGCCGCCGCCGCCGCCGCCGCCGCCGCGTTGGTCGAGGGGGCGTTGGCGGCCAAGGGACAGACAGGAAGGCAGGCAAAAGGCCGAGGAAAAAAAGCCTACAGCACCCGGTATTCCCAGGCGGTCTCCCATCCAAGTACTAACCAGGCCCGACCCTGCTTAGCTTCCGAGATCAGACGAGATCGGGCGCGTTCAGGGTGGTATGGCCGTAGACGTCCGCGGCTGCCGCTGGGCGCCCCAAGAGCCTGCTCTGCGCCTCTCCGGGCCAGGCGCCCGCCGCTCCTCAGCCCTCCGCCCGCCCGATCGCGCCAGCCCGCCTGCATGCTCGCCTGCCGGCCCGACTGATTGATTGACTGACCGCCTCCCGCGCCGCGCCCGGGGTGGCGGAGGGCGCCTGCCCCGGGCCGGGCGGGGGGGGTGGGGGCCAAGACGCCTCCCGCACCCCGGAGCGGAGGCTGTCGCCGGAGCCCGGGCGCGCTCCCGTCCCCGGCCTGGCGGGCGCGTCGCCGCCGCTCGGCTCCCCGGATGGCACGCCGCCCCACCTCGGACCGCTCACTGGCTGGGGGGGTGCCGCGGGCCGGCGCCGGCCGGCTCCGGACGACCCCTGGCCTCTCCTGTTCTTCAGCCGGCCTGGCTCAAAGCCAAGCCGGGGCCGCCCGCGCCGCCGGACCCCATCCTCGGACAGGCAGGGACACAGACACAGGTGCCCACGACAGACAGACAGACACACACACACACACACACACAGACGGAGGGACACGGGCACTCGGAGCTGGGCCACAAGGCCTGTGGGGGCGAGGCAGCCACCCCGCCGGAGGGGCGCAGGCCCTGGAGCTGCCTTAGGAGCCCTGGCAGCCGCGGGCCCTGCAGCCACGGTGTCAGGGATGCCGTTCTGCCCCCATTCCTGCCCATCAGCCGAACCGCCGCGGGACCGTGTGCCTGTGTTGCGTGCGCGGCGCCCACGCCCAGGCGCGGAGCGAGTCTCTCTTGTGTCTCTTGCTGTGTTGCGCGCGGCCCTTTTCGGCATGGGTGCCGGCCGCCCCCGCGTCGCTGTGGCCTTGGCTGTTGCGGGGCCGCGGAGCGCGCAGCCCGGTGCCAACGGGGCCTGAGGCCCCGGGCGGTCGGGCCATCTGGTGTCCCGGGCCCGCGGAGCGTGGACGTCGTGGCTGAGGGCCGAAGGGACGGTGGTCCGCGGGGGAGGCAGGGCATGTCCTTCGGAGAGAAGGTGCAGGCGGGCCCGGGCCGAAGGTGGGGGGGGTTGCGGGTGGCTGGGTGGCTTGGAGGCTGGGGGCGGTGCCAGGGAATTGCTAGGGGCTGGGGGCGGGCCTGGGGGCGGAGATTGGGGCGGGGCGAGGAGGGCCCGCAGGCGGCCCCGGCCCCGGCCCCGGCCCCCAAAGCCCCGCCCCGGCCCCGGCCCCCAAAGCCCCGCCCCGGCCCCCCGGAGGGGCTCGCAGGCCTGCGGCAGGCCTGCGGAGACGGGATCCAGCCCCCGCCCGGCTCCCCCCAGCGACCGCC
Source organism: Vulpes vulpes (assembly GCF_048418805.1). Classification (NCBI taxonomy): domain Eukaryota; kingdom Metazoa; phylum Chordata; class Mammalia; order Carnivora; family Canidae; genus Vulpes; species Vulpes vulpes. Next base: position 69,963,039 of record NC_132783.1, on the reverse strand, counting down.
CCCTCCCCGCCCCGGCCCCGAGGTTCCTGCTGTCGCCCCGTCCCCTCCGTCGGCCGCCTTCGGGCCCCCGCGGCGCCCTGGGACGCGCGGCCGGCTAGGACGTGGGTGGGTGTGCTTGAAGGGCGGGCTGCGAGGGTGAAGGGCTTGAGAGGAAGAGGAGGTGGTGCATGTGTGTGGCCTCCTGCCCGTGCAGCCGGCGCCCTCGGTGCTCCGCGGCGCCCTGCGGTGCTTCCGGCGGGGCGGGGGCCATGCCACGGGTCGCCCGGAGGGGGGCGCCGCCGCCGCCGCCGCCGCCGCCGCCGCGTTGGTCGAGGGGGCGTTGGCGGCCAAGGGACAGACAGGAAGGCAGGCAAAAGGCCGAGGAAAAAAAGCCTACAGCACCCGGTATTCCCAGGCGGTCTCCCATCCAAGTACTAACCAGGCCCGACCCTGCTTAGCTTCCGAGATCAGACGAGATCGGGCGCGTTCAGGGTGGTATGGCCGTAGACGTCCGCGGCTGCCGCTGGGCGCCCCAAGAGCCTGCTCTGCGCCTCTCCGGGCCAGGCGCCCGCCGCTCCTCAGCCCTCCGCCCGCCCGATCGCGCCAGCCCGCCTGCATGCTCGCCTGCCGGCCCGACTGATTGATTGACTGACCGCCTCCCGCGCCGCGCCCGGGGTGGCGGAGGGCGCCTGCCCCGGGCCGGGCGGGGGGGGTGGGGGCCAAGACGCCTCCCGCACCCCGGAGCGGAGGCTGTCGCCGGAGCCCGGGCGCGCTCCCGTCCCCGGCCTGGCGGGCGCGTCGCCGCCGCTCGGCTCCCCGGATGGCACGCCGCCCCACCTCGGACCGCTCACTGGCTGGGGGGGTGCCGCGGGCCGGCGCCGGCCGGCTCCGGACGACCCCTGGCCTCTCCTGTTCTTCAGCCGGCCTGGCTCAAAGCCAAGCCGGGGCCGCCCGCGCCGCCGGACCCCATCCTCGGACAGGCAGGGACACAGACACAGGTGCCCACGACAGACAGACAGACACACACACACACACACACAGACGGAGGGACACGGGCACTCGGAGCTGGGCCACAAGGCCTGTGGGGGCGAGGCAGCCACCCCGCCGGAGGGGCGCAGGCCCTGGAGCTGCCTTAGGAGCCCTGGCAGCCGCGGGCCCTGCAGCCACGGTGTCAGGGATGCCGTTCTGCCCCCATTCCTGCCCATCAGCCGAACCGCCGCGGGACCGTGTGCCTGTGTTGCGTGCGCGGCGCCCACGCCCAGGCGCGGAGCGAGTCTCTCTTGTGTCTCTTGCTGTGTTGCGCGCGGCCCTTTTCGGCATGGGTGCCGGCCGCCCCCGCGTCGCTGTGGCCTTGGCTGTTGCGGGGCCGCGGAGCGCGCAGCCCGGTGCCAACGGGGCCTGAGGCCCCGGGCGGTCGGGCCATCTGGTGTCCCGGGCCCGCGGAGCGTGGACGTCGTGGCTGAGGGCCGAAGGGACGGTGGTCCGCGGGGGAGGCAGGGCATGTCCTTCGGAGAGAAGGTGCAGGCGGGCCCGGGCCGAAGGTGGGGGGGGTTGCGGGTGGCTGGGTGGCTTGGAGGCTGGGGGCGGTGCCAGGGAATTGCTAGGGGCTGGGGGCGGGCCTGGGGGCGGAGATTGGGGCGGGGCGAGGAGGGCCCCGGCCCCGGCCCCGGCCCCCAAAGCCCCGCCCCGGCCCCGGCCCCCAAAGCCCCGCCCCGGCCCCCCGGAGGGGCTCGCAGGCCTGCGGAGACGGGATCCAGCCCCCGCCCGGCTCCCCCCAGCGACCGCCCCCTCCCCGCCCCGGCCCCGAGGTTCCTGCTGTCGCCCCGTCCCCTCCGTCGGCCGCCTTCGGGCCCCCGCGGCGCCCTGGGACGCGCGGCCGGCTAGGACGTGGGTGGGTGTGCTTGAAGGGCGGGCTGCGAGGGTGAAGGGCTTGAGAGGAAGAGGAGGTGGTGCATGTGTGTGGCCTCCTGCCCGTGCAGCCGGCGCCCTCGGTGCTCCGCGGCGCCCTGCGGTGCTTCCGGCGGGGCGGGGGCCATGCCACGGGTCGCCCGGAGGGGGGCGCCGCCGCCGCCGCCGCCGCCGCCGCCGCCGCCGCCGCCGCGTTGGTCGAGGGGGCGTTGGCGGCCAAGGGACAGACAGGAAGGCAGGCAAAAGGCCGAGGAAAAAAAGCCTACAGCACCCGGTATTCCCAGGCGGTCTCCCATCCAAGTACTAACCAGGCCCGACCCTGCTTAGCTTCCGAGATCAGACGAGATCGGGCGCGTTCAGGGTGGTATGGCCGTAGACGTCCGCGGCTGCCGCTGGGCGCCCCAAGAGCCTGCTCTGCGCCTCTCCGGGCCAGGCGCCCGCCGCTCCTCAGCCCTCCGCCCGCCCGATCGCGCCAGCCCGCCTGCATGCTCGCCTGCCGGCCCGACTGATTGATTGACTGACCGCCTCCCGCGCCACGCCCGGGGTGGCGGAGGGCGCCTGCCCCGGGCCGGGCGGGGGGGGTGGGGGCCAAGACGCCTCCCGCACCCCGGAGCGGAGGCTGTCGCCGGAGCCCGGGCGCGCTCCCGTCCCCGGCCTGGCGGGCGCGTCGCCGCCGCTCGGCTCCCCGGATGGCACGCCGCCCCACCTCGGACCGCTCACTGGCTGGGGGGGTGCCGCGGGCCGGCGCCGGCCGGCTCCGGACGACCCCTGGCCTCTCCTGTTCTTCAGCCGGCCTGGCTCAAAGCCAAGCCGGGGCCGCCCGCGCCGCCGGACCCCATCCTCGGACAGGCAGGGACACAGACACAGGTGCCCACGACAGACAGACAGACACACACACACACACACACAGACGGAGGGACACGGGCACTCGGAGCTGGGCCACAAGGCCTGTGGGGGCGAGGCAGCCACCCCGCCGGAGGGGCGCAGGCCCTGGAGCTGCCTTAGGAGCCCTGGCAGCCGCGGGCCCTGCAGCCACGGTGTCAGGGATGCCGTTCTGCCCCCATTCCTGCCCATCAGCCGAACCGCCGCGGGACCGTGTGCCTGTGTTGCGTGCGCGGCGCCCACGCCCAGGCGCGGAGCGAGTCTCTCTTGTGTCTCTTGCTGTGTTGCGCGCGGCCCTTTTCGGCATGGGTGCCGGCCGCCCCCGCGTCGCTGTGGCCTTGGCTGTTGCGGGGCCGCGGAGCGCGCAGCCCGGTGCCAACGGGGCCTGAGGCCCCGGGCGGTCGGGCCATCTGGTGTCCCGGGCCCGCGGAGCGTGGACGTCGTGGCTGAGGGCCGAAGGGACGGTGGTCCGCGGGGGAGGCAGGGCATGTCCTTCGGAGAGAAGGTGCAGGCGGGCCCGGGCCGAAGGTGGGGGGGGTTGCGGGTGGCTGGGTGGCTTGGAGGCTGGGGGCGGTGCCAGGGAATTGCTAGGGGCTGGGGGCGGGCCTGGGGGCGGAGATTGGGGCGGGGCGAGGAGGGCCCCGGCCCCGGCCCCGGCCCCCAAAGCCCCGCCCCGGCCCCGGCCCCCAAAGCCCCGCCCCGGCCCCCCGGAGGGGCTCGCAGGCCTGCGGAGACGGGATCCAGCCCCCGCCCGGCTCCCCCCAGCGACCGCCCCCTCCCCGCCCCGGCCCCGAGGTTCCTGCTGTCGCCCCGTCCCCTCCGTCGGCCGCCTTCGGGCCCCCGCGGCGCCCTGGGACGCGCGGCCGGCTAGGACGTGGGTGGGTGTGCTTGAAGGGCGGGCTGCGAGGGTGAAGGGCTTGAGAGGAAGAGGAGGTGGTGCATGTGTGTGGCCTCCTGCCCGTGCAGCCGGCGCCCTCGGTGCTCCGCGGCGCCCTGCGGTGCTTCCGGCGGGGCGGGGGCCATGCCACGGGTCGCCCGGAGGGGGGCGCCGCCGCCGCCGCCGCCGCCGCCGCCGCCGCCGCCGCCGCCGTTGGTCGAGGGGGCGTTGGCGGCCAAGGGACAGACAGGAAGGCAGGCAAAAGGCCGAGGAAAAAAAGCCTACAGCACCCGGTATTCCCAGGCGGTCTCCCATCCAAGTACTAACCAGGCCCGACCCTGCTTAGCTTCCGAGATCAGACGAGATCGGGCGCGTTCAGGGTGGTATGGCCGTAGACGTCCGCGGCTGCCGCTGGGCGCCCCAAGAGCCTGCTCTGCGCCTCTCCGGGCCAGGCGCCCGCCGCTCCTCAGCCCTCCGCCCGCCCGATCGCGCCAGCCCGCCTGCATGCTCGCCTGCCGGCCCGACTGATTGATTGACTGACCGCCTCCCGCGCCGCGCCCGGGGTGGCGGAGGGCGCCTGCCCCGGGCCGGGCGGGGGGGGTGGGGGCCAAGACGCCTCCCGCACCCCGGAGCGGAGGCTGTCGCCGGAGCCCGGGCGCGCTCCCGTCCCCGGCCTGGCGGGCGCGTCGCCGCCGCTCGGCTCCCCGGATGGCACGCCGCCCCACCTCGGACCGCTCACTGGCTGGGGGGGTGCCGCGGGCCGGCGCCGGCCGGCTCCGGACGACCCCTGGCCTCTCCTGTTCTTCAGCCGGCCTGGCTCAAAGCCAAGCCGGGGCCGCCCGCGCCGCCGGACCCCATCCTCGGACAGGCAGGGACACAGACACAGGTGCCCACGACAGACAGACAGACACACACACACACACACACAGACGGAGGGACACGGGCACTCGGAGCTGGGCCACAAGGCCTGTGGGGGCGAGGCAGCCACCCCGCCGGAGGGGCGCAGGCCCTGGAGCTGCCTTAGGAGCCCTGGCAGCCGCGGGCCCTGCAGCCACGGTGTCAGGGATGCCGTTCTGCCCCCATTCCTGCCCATCAGCCGAACCGCCGCGGGACCGTGTGCCTGTGTTGCGTGCGCGGCGCCCACGCCCAGGCGCGGAGCGAGTCTCTCTTGTGTCTCTTGCTGTGTTGCGCGCGGCCCTTTTCGGCATGGGTGCCGGCCGCCCCCGCGTCGCTGTGGCCTTGGCTGTTGCGGGGCCGCGGAGCGCGCAGCCCGGTGCCAACGGGGCCTGAGGCCCCGGGCGGTCGGGCCATCTGGTGTCCCGGGCCCGCGGAGCGTGGACGTCGTGGCTGAGGGCCGAAGGGACGGTGGTCCGCGGGGGAGGCAGGGCATGTCCTTCGGAGAGAAGGTGCAGGCGGGCCCGGGCCGAAGGTGGGGGGGGTTGCGGGTGGCTGGGTGGCTTGGAGGCTGGGGGCGGTGCCAGGGAATTGCTAGGGGCTGGGGGCGGGCCTGGGGGCGGAGATTGGGGCGGGGCGAGGAGGGCCCCGGCCCCGGCCCCGGCCCCCAAAGCCCCGCCCCGGCCCCGGCCCCCAAAGCCCCGCCCCGGCCCCCCGGAGGGGCTCGCAGGCCTGCGGAGACGGGATCCAGCCCCCGCCCGGCTCCCCCCAGCGACCGCCCCCTCCCCGCCCCGGCCCCGAGGTTCCTGCTGTCGCCCCGTCCCCTCCGTCGGCCGCCTTCGGGCCCCCGCGGCGCCCTGGGACGCGCGGCCGGCTAGGACGTGGGTGGGTGTGCTTGAAGGGCGGGCTGCGAGGGTGAAGGGCTTGAGAGGAAGAGGAGGTGGTGCATGTGTGTGGCCTCCTGCCCGTGCAGCCGGCGCCCTCGGTGCTCCGCGGCGCCCTGCGGTGCTTCCGGCGGGGCGGGGGCCATGCCACGGGTCGCCCGGAGGGGGGCGCCGCCGCCGCCGCCGCCGCCGCCGCCGCCGCCGCCGCCGCGTTGGTCGAGGGGGCGTTGGCGGCCAAGGGACAGACAGGAAGGCAGGCAAAAGGCCGAGGAAAAAAAGCCTACAGCACCCGGTATTCCCAGGCGGTCTCCCATCCAAGTACTAACCAGGCCCGACCCTGCTTAGCTTCCGAGATCAGACGAGATCGGGCGCGTTCAGGGTGGTATGGCCGTAGACGTCCGCGGCTGCCGCTGGGCGCCCCAAGAGCCTGCTCTGCGCCTCTCCGGGCCAGGCGCCCGCCGCTCCTCAGCCCTCCGCCCGCCCGATCGCGCCAGCCCGCCTGCATGCTCGCCTGCCGGCCCGACTGATTGATTGACTGACCGCCTCCCGCGCCACGCCCGGGGTGGCGGAGGGCGCCTGCCCCGGGCCGGGCGGGGGGGGTGGGGGCCAAGACGCCTCCCGCACCCCGGAGCGGAGGCTGTCGCCGGAGCCCGGGCGCGCTCCCGTCCCCGGCCTGGCGGGCGCGTCGCCGCCGCTCGGCTCCCCGGATGGCACGCCGCCCCACCTCGGACCGCTCACTGGCTGGGGGGGTGCCGCGGGCCGGCGCCGGCCGGCTCCGGACGACCCCTGGCCTCTCCTGTTCTTCAGCCGGCCTGGCTCAAAGCCAAGCCGGGGCCGCCCGCGCCGCCGGACCCCATCCTCGGACAGGCAGGGACACAGACACAGGTGCCCACGACAGACAGACAGACACACACACACACACACACAGACGGAGGGACACGGGCACTCGGAGCTGGGCCACAAGGCCTGTGGGGGCGAGGCAGCCACCCCGCCGGAGGGGCGCAGGCCCTGGAGCTGCCTTAGGAGCCCTGGCAGCCGCGGGCCCTGCAGCCACGGTGTCAGGGATGCCGTTCTGCCCCCATTCCTGCCCATCAGCCGAACCGCCGCGGGACCGTGTGCCTGTGTTGCGTGCGCGGCGCCCACGCCCAGGCGCGGAGCGAGTCTCTCTTGTGTCTCTTGCTGTGTTGCGCGCGGCCCTTTTCGGCATGGGTGCCGGCCGCCCCCGCGTCGCTGTGGCCTTGGCTGTTGCGGGGCCGCGGAGCGCGCAGCCCGGTGCCAACGGGGCCTGAGGCCCCGGGCGGTCGGGCCATCTGGTGTCCCGGGCCCGCGGAGCGTGGACGTCGTGGCTGAGGGCCGAAGGGACGGTGGTCCGCGGGGGAGGCAGGGCATGTCCTTCGGAGAGAAGGTGCAGGCGGGCCCGGGCCGAAGGTGGGGGGGGTTGCGGGTGGCTGGGTGGCTTGGAGGCTGGGGGCGGTGCCAGGGAATTGCTAGGGGCTGGGGGCGGGCCTGGGGGCGGAGATTGGGGCGGGGCGAGGAGGGCCCCGGCCCCGGCCCCGGCCCCCAAAGCCCCGCCCCGGCCCCGGCCCCCAAAGCCCCGCCCCGGCCCCCCGGAGGGGCTCGCAGGCCTGCGGAGACGGGATCCAGCCCCCGCCCGGCTCCCCCCAGCGACCGCCCCCTCCCCGCCCCGGCCCCGAGGTTCCTGCTGTCGCCCCGTCCCCTCCGTCGGCCGCCTTCGGGCCCCCGCGGCGCCCTGGGACGCGCGGCCGGCTAGGACGTGGGTGGGTGTGCTTGAAGGGCGGGCTGCGAGGGTGAAGGGCTTGAGAGGAAGAGGAGGTGGTGCATGTGTGTGGCCTCCTGCCCGTGCAGCCGGCGCCCTCGGTGCTCCGCGGCGCCCTGCGGTGCTTCCGGCGGGGCGGGGGCCATGCCACGGGTCGCCCGGAGGGGGGCGCCGCCGCCGCCGCCGCCGCCGCCGCCGCCGCCGCCGCCGCCGCGTTGGTCGAGGGGGCGTTGGCGGCCAAGGGACAGACAGGAAGGCAGGCAAAAGGCCGAGGAAAAAAAGCCTACAGCACCCGGTATTCCCAGGCGGTCTCCCATCCAAGTACTAACCAGGCCCGACCCTGCTTAGCTTCCGAGATCAGACGAGATCGGGCGCGTTCAGGGTGGTATGGCCGTAGACGTCCGCGGCTGCCGCTGGGCGCCCCAAGAGCCTGCTCTGCGCCTCTCCGGGCCAGGCGCCCGCCGCTCCTCAGCCCTCCGCCCGCCCGATCGCGCCAGCCCGCCTGCATGCTCGCCTGCCGGCCCGACTGATTGATTGACTGACCGCCTCCCGCGCCGCGCCCGGGGTGGCGGAGGGCGCCTGCCCCGGGCCGGGCGGGGGGGGTGGGGGCCAAGACGCCTCCCGCACCCCGGAGCGGAGGCTGTCGCCGGAGCCCGGGCGCGCTCCCGTCCCCGGCCTGGCGGGCGCGTCGCCGCCGCTCGGCTCCCCGGATGGCACGCCGCCCCACCTCGGACCGCTCACTGGCTGGGGGGGTGCCGCGGGCCGGCGCCGGCCGGCTCCGGACGACCCCTGGCCTCTCCTGTTCTTCAGCCGGCCTGGCTCAAAGCCAAGCCGGGGCCGCCCGCGCCGCCGGACCCCATCCTCGGACAGGCAGGGACACAGACACAGGTGCCCACGACAGACAGACAGACACACACACACACACACACAGACGGAGGGACACGGGCACTCGGAGCTGGGCCACAAGGCCTGTGGGGGCGAGGCAGCCACCCCGCCGGAGGGGCGCAGGCCCTGGAGCTGCCTTAGGAGCCCTGGCAGCCGCGGGCCCTGCAGCCACGGTGTCAGGGATGCCGTTCTGCCCCCATTCCTGCCCATCAGCCGAACCGCCGCGGGACCGTGTGCCTGTGTTGCGTGCGCGGCGCCCACGCCCAGGCGCGGAGCGAGTCTCTCTTGTGTCTCTTGCTGTGTTGCGCGCGGCCCTTTTCGGCATGGGTGCCGGCCGCCCCCGCGTCGCTGTGGCCTTGGCTGTTGCGGGGCCGCGGAGCGCGCAGCCCGGTGCCAACGGGGCCTGAGGCCCCGGGCGGTCGGGCCATCTGGTGTCCCGGGCCCGCGGAGCGTGGACGTCGTGGCTGAGGGCCGAAGGGACGGTGGTCCGCGGGGGAGGCAGGGCATGTCCTTCGGAGAGAAGGTGCAGGCGGGCCCGGGCCGAAGGTGGGGGGGGTTGCGGGTGGCTGGGTGGCTTGGAGGCTGGGGGCGGTGCCAGGGAATTGCTAGGGGCTGGGGGCGGGCCTGGGGGCGGAGATTGGGGCGGGGCGAGGAGGGCCCGCAGGCGGGCCCGGCCCCGGCCCCGGCCCCGGCCCCCAAAGCCCCGCCCCGGCCCCGGCCCCCAAAGCCCCGCCCCGGCCCCCCGGAGGGGCTCGCAGGCCTGCGGAGACGGGATCCAGCCCCCGCCCGGCTCCCCCCAGCGACCGCCCCCTCCCCGCCCCGGCCCCGAGGTTCCTGCTGTCGCCCCGTCCCCTCCGTCGGCCGCCTTCGGGCCCCCGCGGCGCCCTGGGACGCGCGGCCGGCTAGGACGTGGGTGGGTGTGCTTGAAGGGCGGGCTGCGAGGGTGAAGGGCTTGAGAGGAAGAGGAGGTGGTGCATGTGTGTGGCCTCCTGCCCGTGCAGCCGGCGCCCTCGGTGCTCCGCGGCGCCCTGCGGTGCTTCCGGCGGGGCGGGGGCCATGCCACGGGTCGCCCGGAGGGGGGCGCCGCCGCCGCCGCCGCCGCCGCCGCCGCGTTGGTCGAGGGGGCGTTGGCGGCCAAGGGACAGACAGGAAGGCAGGCAAAAGGCCGAGGAAAAAAAGCCTACAGCACCCGGTATTCCCAGGCGGTCTCCCATCCAAGTACTAACCAGGCCCGACCCTGCTTAGCTTCCGAGATCAGACGAGATCGGGCGCGTTCAGGGTGGTATGGCCGTAGACGTCCGCGGCTGCCGCTGGGCGCCCCAAGAGCCTGCTCTGCGCCTCTCCGGGCCAGGCGCCCGCCGCTCCTCAGCCCTCCGCCCGCCCGATCGCGCCAGCCCGCCTGCATGCTCGCCTGCCGGCCCGACTGATTGATTGACTGACCGCCTCCCGCGCCGCGCCCGGGGTGGCGGAGGGCGCCTGCCCCGGGCCGGGCGGGGGGGGTGGGGGCCAAGACGCCTCCCGCACCCCGGAGCGGAGGCTGTCGCCGGAGCCCGGGCGCGCTCCCGTCCCCGGCCTGGCGGGCGCGTCGCCGCCGCTCGGCTCCCCGGATGGCACGCCGCCCCACCTCGGACCGCTCACTGGCTGGGGGGGTGCCGCGGGCCGGCGCCGGCCGGCTCCGGACGACCCCTGGCCTCTCCTGTTCTTCAGCCGGCCTGGCTCAAAGCCAAGCCGGGGCCGCCCGCGCCGCCGGACCCCATCCTCGGACAGGCAGGGACACAGACACAGGTGCCCACGACAGACAGACAGACACACACACACACACACACACAGACGGAGGGACACGGGCACTCGGAGCTGGGCCACAAGGCCTGTGGGGGCGAGGCAGCCACCCCGCCGGAGGGGCGCAGGCCCTGGAGCTGCCTTAGGAGCCCTGGCAGCCGCGGGCCCTGCAGCCACGGTGTCAGGGATGCCGTTCTGCCCCCATTCCTGCCCATCAGCCGAACCGCCGCGGGACCGTGTGCCTGTGTTGCGTGCGCGGCGCCCACGCCCAGGCGCGGAGCGAGTCTCTCTTGTGTCTCTTGCTGTGTTGCGCGCGGCCCTTTTCGGCATGGGTGCCGGCCGCCCCCGCGTCGCTGTGGCCTTGGCTGTTGCGGGGCCGCGGAGCGCGCAGCCTGGTGCCAACGGGGCCTGAGGCCCCGGGCGGTCGGGCCATCTGGTGTCCCGGGCCCGCGGAGCGTGGACGTCGTGGCTGACGGTGGTCCGCGGGGGAGGCAGGGCATGTCCTTCGGAGAGAAGGTGCAGGCGGGCCCGGGCCGAAGGTGGGGGGGGTTGCGGGTGGCTGGGTGGCTTGGAGGCTGGGGGCGGTGCCAGGGAATTGCTAGGGGCTGGGGGCGGGCCTGGGGGCGGAGATTGGGGCGGGGCGAGGAGGGCCCGCAGGCGGGCCCGGCCCCGGCCCCGGCCCCGGCCCCCAAAGCCCCGCCCCGGCCCCGGCCCCCAAAGCCCCGCCCCGGCCCCCCGGAGGGGCTCGCAGGCCTGCGGAGACGGGATCCAGCCCCCGCCCGGCTCCCCCCAGCGACCGCCCCCTCCCCGCCCCGGCCCCGAGGTTCCTGCTGTCGCCCCGTCCCCTCCGTCGGCCGCCTTCGGGCCCCCGCGGCGCCCTGGGACGCGCGGCCGGCTAGGACGTGGGTGGGTGTGCTTGAAGGGCGGGCTGCGAGGGTGAAGGGCTTGAGAGGAAGAGGAGGTGGTGCATGTGTGTGGCCTCCTGCCCGTGCAGCCGGCGCCCTCGGTGCTCCGCGGCGCCCTGCGGTGCTTCCGGCGGGGCGGGGGCCATGCCACGGGTCGCCCGGAGGGGGGCGCCGCCGCCGCCGCCGCCGCCGCCGCCGCCGCCGCCGCCGCCGCGTTGGTCGAGGGGGCGTTGGCGGCCAAGGGACAGACAGGAAGGCAGGCAAAAGGCCGAGGAAAAAAAGCCTACAGCACCCGGTATTCCCAGGCGGTCTCCCATCCAAGTACTAACCAGGCCCGACCCTGCTTAGCTTCCGAGATCAGACGAGATCGGGCGCGTTCAGGGTGGTATGGCCGTAGACGTCCGCGGCTGCCGCTGGGCGCCCCAAGAGCCTGCTCTGCGCCTCTCCGGGCCAGGCGCCCGCCGCTCCTCAGCCCTCCGCCCGCCCGATCGCGCCAGCCCGCCTGCATGCTCGCCTGCCGGCCCGACTGATTGATTGACTGACCGCCTCCCGCGCCGCGCCCGGGGTGGCGGAGGGCGCCTGCCCCGGGCCGGGCGGGGGGGGTGGGGGCCAAGACGCCTCCCGCACCCCGGAGCGGAGGCTGTCGCCGGAGCCCGGGCGCGCTCCCGTCCCCGGCCTGGCGGGCGCGTCGCCGCCGCTCGGCTCCCCGGATGGCACGCCGCCCCACCTCGGACCGCTCACTGGCTGGGGGGGTGCCGCGGGCCGGCGCCGGCCGGCTCCGGACGACCCCTGGCCTCTCCTGTTCTTCAGCCGGCCTGGCTCAAAGCCAAGCCGGGGCCGCCCGCGCCGCCGGACCCCATCCTCGGACAGGCAGGGACACAGACACAGGTGCCCACGACAGACAGACAGACACACACACACACACACACAGACGGAGGGACACGGGCACTCGGAGCTGGGCCACAAGGCCTGTGGGGGCGAGGCAGCCACCCCGCCGGAGGGGCGCAGGCCCTGGAGCTGCCTTAGGAGCCCTGGCAGCCGCGGGCCCTGCAGCCACGGTGTCAGGGATGCCGTTCTGCCCCCATTCCTGCCCATCAGCCGAACCGCCGCGGGACCGTGTGCCTGTGTTGCGTGCGCGGCGCCCACGCCCAGGCGCGGAGCGAGTCTCTCTTGTGTCTCTTGCTGTGTTGCGCGCGGCCCTTTTCGGCATGGGTGCCGGCCGCCCCCGCGTCGCTGTGGCCTTGGCTGTTGCGGGGCCGCGGAGCGCGCAGCCCGGTGCCAACGGGGCCTGAGGCCCCGGGCGGTCGGGCCATCTGGTGTCCCGGGCCCGCGGAGCGTGGACGTCGTGGCTGAGGGCCGAAGGGACGGTGGTCCGCGGGGGAGGCAGGGCATGTCCTTCGGAGAGAAGGTGCAGGCGGGCCCGGGCCGAAGGTGGGGGGGGTTGCGGGTGGCTGGGTGGCTTGGAGGCTGGGGGCGGTGCCAGGGAATTGCTAGGGGCTGGGGGCGGGCCTGGGGGCGGAGATTGGGGCGGGGCGAGGAGGGCCCGCAGGCGGGCCCGGCCCCGGCCCCGGCCCCGGCCCCCAAAGCCCCGCCCCGGCCCCGGCCCCCAAAGCCCCGCCCCGGCCCCCCGGAGGGGCTCGCAGGCCTGCGGAGACGGGATCCAGCCCCCGCCCGGCTCCCCCCAGCGACCGCCCCCTCCCCGCCCCGGCCCCGAGGTTCCTGCTGTCGCCCCGTCCCCTCCGTCGGCCGCCTTCGGGCCCCCGCGGCGCCCTGGGACGCGCGGCCGGCTAGGACGTGGGTGGGTGTGCTTGAAGGGCGGGCTGCGAGGGTGAAGGGCTTGAGAGGAAGAGGAGGTGGTGCATGTGTGTGGCCTCCTGCCCGTGCAGCCGGCGCCCTCGGTGCTCCGCGGCGCCCTGCGGTGCTTCCGGCGGGGCGGGGGCCATGCCACGGGTCGCCCGGAGGGGGGCGCCGCCGCCGCCGCCGCCGCCGCCGCCGCCGCCGCCGCTTGGTCGAGGGGGCGTTGGCGGCCAAGGGACAGACAGGAAGGCAGGCAAAAGGCCGAGGAAAAAAAGCCTACAGCACCCGGTATTCCCAGGCGGTCTCCCATCCAAGTACTAACCAGGCCCGACCCTGCTTAGCTTCCGAGATCAGACGAGATCGGGCGCGTTCAGGGTGGTATGGCCGTAGACGTCCGCGGCTGCCGCTGGGCGCCCCAAGAGCCTGCTCTGCGCCTCTCCGGGCCAGGCGCCCGCCGCTCCTCAGCCCTCCGCCCGCCCGATCGCGCCAGCCCGCCTGCATGCTCGCCTGCCGGCCCGACTGATTGATTGACTGACCGCCTCCCGCGCCGCGCCCGGGGTGGCGGAGGGCGCCTGCCCCGGGCCGGGCGGGGGGGGTGGGGGCCAAGACGCCTCCCGCACCCCGGAGCGGAGGCTGTCGCCGGAGCCCGGGCGCGCTCCCGTCCCCGGCCTGGCGGGCGCGTCGCCGCCGCTCGGCTCCCCGGATGGCACGCCGCCCCACCTCGGACCGCTCACTGGCTGGGGGGGTGCCGCGGGCCGGCGCCGGCCGGCTCCGGACGACCCCTGGCCTCTCCTGTTCTTCAGCCGGCCTGGCTCAAAGCCAAGCCGGGGCCGCCCGCGCCGCCGGACCCCATCCTCGGACAGGCAGGGACACAGACACAGGTGCCCACGACAGACAGACAGACACACACACACACACACACAGACGGAGGGACACGGGCACTCGGAGCTGGGCCACAAGGCCTGTGGGGGCGAGGCAGCCACCCCGCCGGAGGGGCGCAGGCCCTGGAGCTGCCTTAGGAGCCCTGGCAGCCGCGGGCCCTGCAGCCACGGTGTCAGGGATGCCGTTCTGCCCCCATTCCTGCCCATCAGCCGAACCGCCGCGGGACCGTGTGCCTGTGTTGCGTGCGCGGCGCCCACGCCCAGGCGCGGAGCGAGTCTCTCTTGTGTCTCTTGCTGTGTTGCGCGCGGCCCTTTTCGGCATGGGTGCCGGCCGCCCCCGCGTCGCTGTGGCCTTGGCTGTTGCGGGGCCGCGGAGCGCGCAGCCCGGTGCCAACGGGGCCTGAGGCCCCGGGCGGTCGGGCCATCTGGTGTCCCGGGCCCGCGGAGCGTGGACGTCGTGGCTGAGGGCCGAAGGGACGGTGGTCCGCGGGGGAGGCAGGGCATGTCCTTCGGAGAGAAGGTGCAGGCGGGCCCGGGCCGAAGGTGGGGGGGGTTGCGGGTGGCTGGGTGGCTTGGAGGCTGGGGGCGGTGCCAGGGAATTGCTAGGGGCTGGGGGCGGGCCTGGGGGCGGAGATTGGGGCGGGGCGAGGAGGGCCCGCAGGCGGGCCCGGCCCCGGCCCCGGCCCCGGCCCCCAAAGCCCCGCCCCGGCCCCGGCCCCCAAAGCCCCGCCCCGGCCCCCCGGAGGGGCTCGCAGGCCTGCGGAGACGGGATCCAGCCCCCGCCCGGCTCCCCCCAGCGACCGCCCCCTCCCCGCCCCGGCCCCGAGGTTCCTGCTGTCGCCCCGTCCCCTCCGTCGGCCGCCTTCGGGCCCCCGCGGCGCCCTGGGACGCGCGGCCGGCTAGGACGTGGGTGGGTGTGCTTGAAGGGCGGGCTGCGAGGGTGAAGGGCTTGAGAGGAAGAGGAGGTGGTGCATGTGTGTGGCCTCCTGCCCGTGCAGCCGGCGCCCTCGGTGCTCCGCGGCGCCCTGCGGTGCTTCCGGCGGGGCGGGGGCCATGCCACGGGTCGCCCGGAGGGGGCGCCGCCGCCGCCGCCGCCGCCGCCGCCGCCGCCGCCGCCGCTTGGTCGAGGGGGCGTTGGCGGCCAAGGGACAGACAGGAAGGCAGGCAAAAGGCCGAGGAAAAAAAGCCTACAGCACCCGGTATTCCCAGGCGGTCTCCCATCCAAGTACTAACCAGGCCCGACCCTGCTTAGCTTCCGAGATCAGACGAGATCGGGCGCGTTCAGGGTGGTATGGCCGTAGACGTCCGCGGCTGCCGCTGGGCGCCCCAAGAGCCTGCTCTGCGCCTCTCCGGGCCAGGCGCCCGCCGCTCCTCAGCCCTCCGCCCGCCCGATCGCGCCAGCCCGCCTGCATGCTCGCCTGCCGGCCCGACTGATTGATTGACTGACCGCCTCCCGCGCCGCGCCCGGGGTGGCGGAGGGCGCCTGCCCCGGGCCGGGCGGGGGGGGTGGGGGCCAAGACGCCTCCCGCACCCCGGAGCGGAGGCTGTCGCCGGAGCCCGGGCGCGCTCCCGTCCCCGGCCTGGCGGGCGCG
Source organism: Vulpes vulpes (assembly GCF_048418805.1). Classification (NCBI taxonomy): domain Eukaryota; kingdom Metazoa; phylum Chordata; class Mammalia; order Carnivora; family Canidae; genus Vulpes; species Vulpes vulpes. The sequence continues at coordinate 69,947,999 of NC_132783.1, read as the reverse complement.
TCGCCGCCGCTCGGCTCCCCGGATGGCACGCCGCCCCACCTCGGACCGCTCACTGGCTGGGGGGGTGCCGCGGGCCGGCGCCGGCCGGCTCCGGACGACCCCTGGCCTCTCCTGTTCTTCAGCCGGCCTGGCTCAAAGCCAAGCCGGGGCCGCCCGCGCCGCCGGACCCCATCCTCGGACAGGCAGGGACACAGACACAGGTGCCCACGACAGACAGACAGACACACACACACACACACACACAGACGGAGGGACACGGGCACTCGGAGCTGGGCCACAAGGCCTGTGGGGGCGAGGCAGCCACCCCGCCGGAGGGGCGCAGGCCCTGGAGCTGCCTTAGGAGCCCTGGCAGCCGCGGGCCCTGCAGCCACGGTGTCAGGGATGCCGTTCTGCCCCCATTCCTGCCCATCAGCCGAACCGCCGCGGGACCGTGTGCCTGTGTTGCGTGCGCGGCGCCCACGCCCAGGCGCGGAGCGAGTCTCTCTTGTGTCTCTTGCTGTGTTGCGCGCGGCCCTTTTCGGCATGGGTGCCGGCCGCCCCCGCGTCGCTGTGGCCTTGGCTGTTGCGGGGCCGCGGAGCGCGCAGCCCGGTGCCAACGGGGCCTGAGGCCCCGGGCGGTCGGGCCATCTGGTGTCCCGGGCCCGCGGAGCGTGGACGTCGTGGCTGAGGGCCGAAGGGACGGTGGTCCGCGGGGGAGGCAGGGCATGTCCTTCGGAGAGAAGGTGCAGGCGGGCCCGGGCCGAAGGTGGGGGGGGTTGCGGGTGGCTGGGTGGCTTGGAGGCTGGGGGCGGTGCCAGGGAATTGCTAGGGGCTGGGGGCGGGCCTGGGGGCGGAGATTGGGGCGGGGCGAGGAGGGCCCGCAGGCGCCCGGCCCCGGCCCCGGCCCCGGCCCAAAGCCCCGCCCCGGCCCCGGCCCCCAAAGCCCCGCCCCGGCCCCCCGGAGGGGCTCGCAGGCCTGCGGAGACGGGATCCAGCCCCCGCCCGGCTCCCCCCAGCGACCGCCCCCTCCCCGCCCCGGCCCCGAGGTTCCTGCTGTCGCCCCGTCCCCTCCGTCGGCCGCCTTCGGGCCCCCGCGGCGCCCTGGGACGCGCGGCCGGCTAGGACGTGGGTGGGTGTGCTTGAAGGGCGGGCTGCGAGGGTGAAGGGCTTGAGAGGAAGAGGAGGTGGTGCATGTGTGTGGCCTCCTGCCCGTGCAGCCGGCGCCCTCGGTGCTCCGCGGCGCCCTGCGGTGCTTCCGGCGGGGCGGGGGCCATGCCACGGGTCGCCCGGAGGGGGGCGCCGCCGCCGCCGCCGCCGCCGCCGCCGCCGCCGCCGCCGCCGCGTTGGTCGAGGGGGCGTTGGCGGCCAAGGGACAGACAGGAAGGCAGGCAAAAGGCCGAGGAAAAAAAGCCTACAGCACCCGGTATTCCCAGGCGGTCTCCCATCCAAGTACTAACCAGGCCCGACCCTGCTTAGCTTCCGAGATCAGACGAGATCGGGCGCGTTCAGGGTGGTATGGCCGTAGACGTCCGCGGCTGCCGCTGGGCGCCCCAAGAGCCTGCTCTGCGCCTCTCCGGGCCAGGCGCCCGCCGCTCCTCAGCCCTCCGCCCGCCCGATCGCGCCAGCCCGCCTGCATGCTCGCCTGCCGGCCCGACTGATTGATTGACTGACCGCCTCCCGCGCCGCGCCCGGGGTGGCGGAGGGCGCCTGCCCCGGGCCGGGCGGGGGGGGTGGGGGCCAAGACGCCTCCCGCACCCCGGAGCGGAGGCTGTCGCCGGAGCCCGGGCGCGCTCCCGTCCCCGGCCTGGCGGGCGCGTCGCCGCCGCTCGGCTCCCCGGATGGCACGCCGCCCCACCTCGGACCGCTCACTGGCTGGGGGGGTGCCGCGGGCCGGCGCCGGCCGGCTCCGGACGACCCCTGGCCTCTCCTGTTCTTCAGCCGGCCTGGCTCAAAGCCAAGCCGGGGCCGCCCGCGCCGCCGGACCCCATCCTCGGACAGGCAGGGACACAGACACAGGTGCCCACGACAGACAGACAGACACACACACACACACACACACAGACGGAGGGACACGGGCACTCGGAGCTGGGCCACAAGGCCTGTGGGGGCCACTCGGAGCTGGGCCACAAGGCCTGTGGGGGCGAGGCAGCCACCCCGCCGGAGGGGCGCAGGCCCTGGAGCTGCCTTAGGAGCCCTGGCAGCCGCGGGCCCTGCAGCCACGGTGTCAGGGATGCCGTTCTGCCCCCATTCCTGCCCATCAGCCGAACCGCCGCGGGACCGTGTGCCTGTGTTGCGTGCGCGGCGCCCACGCCCAGGCGCGGAGCGAGTCTCTCTTGTGTCTCTTGCTGTGTTGCGCGCGGCCCTTTTCGGCATGGGTGCCGGCCGCCCCCGCGTCGCTGTGGCCTTGGCTGTTGCGGGGCCGCGGAGCGCGCAGCCCGGTGCCAACGGGGCCTGAGGCCCCGGGCGGTCGGGCCATCTGGTGTCCCGGGCCCGCGGAGCGTGGACGTCGTGGCTGAGGGCCGAAGGGACGGTGGTCCGCGGGGGAGGCAGGGCATGTCCTTCGGAGAGAAGGTGCAGGCGGGCCCGGGCCGAAGGTGGGGGGGGTTGCGGGTGGCTGGGTGGCTTGGAGGCTGGGGGCGGTGCCAGGGAATTGCTAGGGGCTGGGGGCGGGCCTGGGGGCGGAGATTGGGGCGGGGCGAGGAGGGCCCCGGCCCCGGCCCCGGCCCCCAAAGCCCCGCCCCGGCCCCGGCCCCCAAAGCCCCGCCCCGGCCCCCCGGAGGGGCTCGCAGGCCTGCGGAGACGGGATCCAGCCCCCGCCCGGCTCCCCCCAGCGACCGCCCCCTCCCCGCCCCGGCCCCGAGGTTCCTGCTGTCGCCCCGTCCCCTCCGTCGGCCGCCTTCGGGCCCCCGCGGCGCCCTGGGACACGCGGCCGGCTAGGACGTGGGTGGGTGTGCTTGAAGGGCGGGCTGCGAGGGTGAAGGGCTTGAGAGGAAGAGGAGGTGGTGCATGTGTGTGGCCTCCTGCCCGTGCAGCCGGCGCCCTCGGTGCTCCGCGGCGCCCTGCGGTGCTTCCGGCGGGGCGGGGGCCATGCCACGGGTCGCCCGGAGGGGGGCGCCGCCGCCGCCGCCGCCGCCGCCGCCGCCGCCGCCGCCGCCGCCGCGTTGGTCGAGGGGGCGTTGGCGGCCAAGGGACAGACAGGAAGGCAGGCAAAAGGCCGAGGAAAAAAAGCCTACAGCACCCGGTATTCCCAGGCGGTCTCCCATCCAAGTACTAACCAGGCCCGACCCTGCTTAGCTTCCGAGATCAGACGAGATCGGGCGCGTTCAGGGTGGTATGGCCGTAGACGTCCGCGGCTGCCGCTGGGCGCCCCAAGAGCCTGCTCTGCGCCTCTCCGGGCCAGGCGCCCGCCGCTCCTCAGCCCTCCGCCCGCCCGATCGCGCCAGCCCGCCTGCATGCTCGCCTGCCGGCCCGACTGATTGATTGACTGACCGCCTCCCGCGCCACGCCCGGGGTGGCGGAGGGCGCCTGCCCCGGGCCGGGCGGGGGGGGTGGGGGCCAAGACGCCTCCCGCACCCCGGAGCGGAGGCTGTCGCCGGAGCCCGGGCGCGCTCCCGTCCCCGGCCTGGCGGGCGCGTCGCCGCCGCTCGGCTCCCCGGATGGCACGCCGCCCCACCTCGGACCGCTCACTGGCTGGGGGGGTGCCGCGGGCCGGCGCCGGCCGGCTCCGGACGACCCCTGGCCTCTCCTGTTCTTCAGCCGGCCTGGCTCAAAGCCAAGCCGGGGCCGCCCGCGCCGCCGGACCCCATCCTCGGACAGGCAGGGACACAGACACAGGTGCCCACGACAGACAGACAGACACACACACACACACACACAGACGGAGGGACACGGGCACTCGGAGCTGGGCCACAAGGCCTGTGGGGGCGAGGCAGCCACCCCGCCGGAGGGGCGCAGGCCCTGGAGCTGCCTTAGGAGCCCTGGCAGCCGCGGGCCCTGCAGCCACGGTGTCAGGGATGCCGTTCTGCCCCCATTCCTGCCCATCAGCCGAACCGCCGCGGGACCGTGTGCCTGTGTTGCGTGCGCGGCGCCCACGCCCAGGCGCGGAGCGAGTCTCTCTTGTGTCTCTTGCTGTGTTGCGCGCGGCCCTTTTCGGCATGGGTGCCGGCCGCCCCCGCGTCGCTGTGGCCTTGGCTGTTGCGGGGCCGCGGAGCGCGCAGCCCGGTGCCAACGGGGCCTGAGGCCCCGGGCGGTCGGGCCATCTGGTGTCCCGGGCCCGCGGAGCGTGGACGTCGTGGCTGAGGGCCGAAGGGACGGTGGTCCGCGGGGGAGGCAGGGCATGTCCTTCGGAGAGAAGGTGCAGGCGGGCCCGGGCCGAAGGTGGGGGGGGTTGCGGGTGGCTGGGTGGCTTGGAGGCTGGGGGCGGTGCCAGGGAATTGCTAGGGGCTGGGGGCGGGCCTGGGGGCGGAGATTGGGGCGGGGCGAGGAGGGCCCCGGCCCCGGCCCCGGCCCCCAAAGCCCCGCCCCGGCCCCGGCCCCCAAAGCCCCGCCCCGGCCCCCCGGAGGGGCTCGCAGGCCTGCGGAGACGGGATCCAGCCCCCGCCCGGCTCCCCCCAGCGACCGCCCCCTCCCCGCCCCGGCCCCGAGGTTCCTGCTGTCGCCCCGTCCCCTCCGTCGGCCGCCTTCGGGCCCCCGCGGCGCCCTGGGACGCGCGGCCGGCTAGGACGTGGGTGGGTGTGCTTGAAGGGCGGGCTGCGAGGGTGAAGGGCTTGAGAGGAAGAGGAGGTGGTGCATGTGTGTGGCCTCCTGCCCGTGCAGCCGGCGCCCTCGGTGCTCCGCGGCGCCCTGCGGTGCTTCCGGCGGGGCGGGGGCCATGCCACGGGTCGCCCGGAGGGGGGCGCCGCCGCCGCCGCCGCCGCCGCCGCCGCCGCCGCCGCCGCCGCCGCCGCGTTGGTCGAGGGGGCGTTGGCGGCCAAGGGACAGACAGGAAGGCAGGCAAAAGGCCGAGGAAAAAAAGCCTACAGCACCCGGTATTCCCAGGCGGTCTCCCATCCAAGTACTAACCAGGCCCGACCCTGCTTAGCTTCCGAGATCAGACGAGATCGGGCGCGTTCAGGGTGGTATGGCCGTAGACGTCCGCGGCTGCCGCTGGGCGCCCCAAGAGCCTGCTCTGCGCCTCTCCGGGCCAGGCGCCCGCCGCTCCTCAGCCCTCCGCCCGCCCGATCGCGCCAGCCCGCCTGCATGCTCGCCTGCCGGCCCGACTGATTGATTGACTGACCGCCTCCCGCGCCGCGCCCGGGGTGGCGGAGGGCGCCTGCCCCGGGCCGGGCGGGGGGGGTGGGGGCCAAGACGCCTCCCGCACCCCGGAGCGGAGGCTGTCGCCGGAGCCCGGGCGCGCTCCCGTCCCCGGCCTGGCGGGCGCGTCGCCGCCGCTCGGCTCCCCGGATGGCACGCCGCCCCACCTCGGACCGCTCACTGGCTGGGGGGGTGCCGCGGGCCGGCGCCGGCCGGCTCCGGACGACCCCTGGCCTCTCCTGTTCTTCAGCCGGCCTGGCTCAAAGCCAAGCCGGGGCCGCCCGCGCCGCCGGACCCCATCCTCGGACAGGCAGGGACACAGACACAGGTGCCCACGACAGACAGACAGACACACACACACACACACACACAGACGGAGGGACACGGGCACTCGGAGCTGGGCCACAAGGCCTGTGGGGGCGAGGCAGCCACCCCGCCGGAGGGGCGCAGGCCCTGGAGCTGCCTTAGGAGCCCTGGCAGCCGCGGGCCCTGCAGCCACGGTGTCAGGGATGCCGTTCTGCCCCCATTCCTGCCCATCAGCCGAACCGCCGCGGGACCGTGTGCCTGTGTTGCGTGCGCGGCGCCCACGCCCAGGCGCGGAGCGAGTCTCTCTTGTGTCTCTTGCTGTGTTGCGCGCGGCCCTTTTCGGCATGGGTGCCGGCCGCCCCCGCGTCGCTGTGGCCTTGGCTGTTGCGGGGCCGCGGAGCGCGCAGCCCGGTGCCAACGGGGCCTGAGGCCCCGGGCGGTCGGGCCATCTGGTGTCCCGGGCCCGCGGAGCGTGGACGTCGTGGCTGAGGGCCGAAGGGACGGTGGTCCGCGGGGGAGGCAGGGCATGTCCTTCGGAGAGAAGGTGCAGGCGGGCCCGGGCCGAAGGTGGGGGGGGTTGCGGGTGGCTGGGTGGCTTGGAGGCTGGGGGCGGTGCCAGGGAATTGCTAGGGGCTGGGGGCGGGCCTGGGGGCGGAGATTGGGGCGGGGCGAGGAGGGCCCCGGCCCCGGCCCCCAAAGCCCCGCCCCGGCCCCGGCCCCCAAAGCCCCGCCCCGGCCCCCCGGAGGGGCTCGCAGGCCTGCGGAGACGGGATCCAGCCCCCGCCCGGCTCCCCCCAGCGACCGCCCCCTCCCCGCCCCGGCCCCGAGGTTCCTGCTGTCGCCCCGTCCCCTCCGTCGGCCGCCTTCGGGCCCCCGCGGCGCCCTGGGACGCGCGGCCGGCTAGGACGTGGGTGGGTGTGCTTGAAGGGCGGGCTGCGAGGGTGAAGGGCTTGAGAGGAAGAGGAGGTGGTGCATGTGTGTGGCCTCCTGCCCGTGCAGCCGGCGCCCTCGGTGCTCCGCGGCGCCCTGCGGTGCTTCCGGCGGGGCGGGGGCCATGCCACGGGTCGCCCGGAGGGGGGCGCCGCCGCCGCCGCCGCCGCCGCCGCCGCCGCCGCCGCCGCCGCGTTGGTCGAGGGGGCGTTGGCGGCCAAGGGACAGACAGGAAGGCAGGCAAAAGGCCGAGGAAAAAAAGCCTACAGCACCCGGTATTCCCAGGCGGTCTCCCATCCAAGTACTAACCAGGCCCGACCCTGCTTAGCTTCCGAGATCAGACGAGATCGGGCGCGTTCAGGGTGGTATGGCCGTAGACGTCCGCGGCTGCCGCTGGGCGCCCCAAGAGCCTGCTCTGCGCCTCTCCGGGCCAGGCGCCCGCCGCTCCTCAGCCCTCCGCCCGCCCGATCGCGCCAGCCCGCCTGCATGCTCGCCTGCCGGCCCGACTGATTGATTGACTGACCGCCTCCCGCGCCGCGCCCGGGGTGGCGGAGGGCGCCTGCCCCGGGCCGGGCGGGGGGGGTGGGGGCCAAGACGCCTCCCGCACCCCGGAGCGGAGGCTGTCGCCGGAGCCCGGGCGCGCTCCCGTCCCCGGCCTGGCGGGCGCGTCGCCGCCGCTCGGCTCCCCGGATGGCACGCCGCCCCACCTCGGACCGCTCACTGGCTGGGGGGGTGCCGCGGGCCGGCGCCGGCCGGCTCCGGACGACCCCTGGCCTCTCCTGTTCTTCAGCCGGCCTGGCTCAAAGCCAAGCCGGGGCCGCCCGCGCCGCCGGACCCCATCCTCGGACAGGCAGGGACACAGACACAGGTGCCCACGACAGACAGACAGACACACACACACACACACACACAGACGGAGGGACACGGGCACTCGGAGCTGGGCCACAAGGCCTGTGGGGGCGAGGCAGCCACCCCGCCGGAGGGGCGCAGGCCCTGGAGCTGCCTTAGGAGCCCTGGCAGCCGCGGGCCCTGCAGCCACGGTGTCAGGGATGCCGTTCTGCCCCCATTCCTGCCCATCAGCCGAACCGCCGCGGGACCGTGTGCCTGTGTTGCGTGCGCGGCGCCCACGCCCAGGCGCGGAGCGAGTCTCTCTTGTGTCTCTTGCTGTGTTGCGCGCGGCCCTTTTCGGCATGGGTGCCGGCCGCCCCCGCGTCGCTGTGGCCTTGGCTGTTGCGGGGCCGCGGAGCGCGCAGCCCGGTGCCAACGGGGCCTGAGGCCCCGGGCGGTCGGGCCATCTGGTGTCCCGGGCCCGCGGAGCGTGGACGTCGTGGCTGAGGGCCGAAGGGACGGTGGTCCGCGGGGGAGGCAGGGCATGTCCTTCGGAGAGAAGGTGCAGGCGGGCCCGGGCCGAAGGTGGGGGGGGTTGCGGGTGGCTGGGTGGCTTGGAGGCTGGGGGCGGTGCCAGGGAATTGCTAGGGGCTGGGGGCGGGCCTGGGGGCGGAGATTGGGGCGGGGCGAGGAGGGCCCCGGCCCCGGCCCCGGCCCCCAAAGCCCCGCCCCGGCCCCGGCCCCCAAAGCCCCGCCCCGGCCCCCCGGAGGGGCTCGCAGGCCTGCGGAGACGGGATCCAGCCCCCGCCCGGCTCCCCCCAGCGACCGCCCCCTCCCCGCCCCGGCCCCGAGGTTCCTGCTGTCGCCCCGTCCCCTCCGTCGGCCGCCTTCGGGCCCCCGCGGCGCCCTGGGACGCGCGGCCGGCTAGGACGTGGGTGGGTGTGCTTGAAGGGCGGGCTGCGAGGGTGAAGGGCTTGAGAGGAAGAGGAGGTGGTGCATGTGTGTGGCCTCCTGCCCGTGCAGCCGGCGCCCTCGGTGCTCCGCGGCGCCCTGCGGTGCTTCCGGCGGGGCGGGGGCCATGCCACGGGTCGCCCGGAGGGGGGCGCCGCCGCCGCCGCCGCCGCCGCCGCCGCCGCCGCCGCCGCCGCGTTGGTCGAGGGGGCGTTGGCGGCCAAGGGACAGACAGGAAGGCAGGCAAAAGGCCGAGGAAAAAAAGCCTACAGCACCCGGTATTCCCAGGCGGTCTCCCATCCAAGTACTAACCAGGCCCGACCCTGCTTAGCTTCCGAGATCAGACGAGATCGGGCGCGTTCAGGGTGGTATGGCCGTAGACGTCCGCGGCTGCCGCTGGGCGCCCCAAGAGCCTGCTCTGCGCCTCTCCGGGCCAGGCGCCCGCCGCTCCTCAGCCCTCCGCCCGCCCGATCGCGCCAGCCCGCCTGCATGCTCGCCTGCCGGCCCGACTGATTGATTAACTGACCGCCTCCCGCGCCGCGCCCGGGGTGGCGGAGGGCGCCTGCCCCGGGCCGGGCGGGGGGGGTGGGGGCCAAGACGCCTCCCGCACCCCGGAGCGGAGGCTGTCGCCGGAGCCCGGGCGCGCTCCCGTCCCCGGCCTGGCGGGCGCGTCGCCGCCGCTCGGCTCCCCGGATGGCACGCCGCCCCACCTCGGACCGCTCACTGGCTGGGGGGGTGCCGCGGGCCGGCGCCGGCCGGCTCCGGACGACCCCTGGCCTCTCCTGTTCTTCAGCCGGCCTGGCTCAAAGCCAAGCCGGGGCCGCCCGCGCCGCCGGACCCCATCCTCGGACAGGCAGGGACACAGACACAGGTGCCCACGACAGACAGACAGACACACACACACACACACACAGACGGAGGGACACGGGCACTCGGAGCTGGGCCACAAGGCCTGTGGGGGCGAGGCAGCCACCCCGCCGGAGGGGCGCAGGCCCTGGAGCTGCCTTAGGAGCCCTGGCAGCCGCGGGCCCTGCAGCCACGGTGTCAGGGATGCCGTTCTGCCCCCATTCCTGCCCATCAGCCGAACCGCCGCGGGACCGTGTGCCTGTGTTGCGTGCGCGGCGCCCACGCCCAGGCGCGGAGCGAGTCTCTCTTGTGTCTCTTGCTGTGTTGCGCGCGGCCCTTTTCGGCATGGGTGCCGGCCGCCCCCGCGTCGCTGTGGCCTTGGCTGTTGCGGGGCCGCGGAGCGCGCAGCCCGGTGCCAACGGGGCCTGAGGCCCCGGGCGGTCGGGCCATCTGGTGTCCCGGGCCCGCGGAGCGTGGACGTCGTGGCTGAGGGCCGAAGGGACGGTGGTCCGCGGGGGAGGCAGGGCATGTCCTTCGGAGAGAAGGTGCAGGCGGGCCCGGGCCGAAGGTGGGGGGGGTTGCGGGTGGCTGGGTGGCTTGGAGGCTGGGGGCGGTGCCAGGGAATTGCTAGGGGCTGGGGGCGGGCCTGGGGGCGGAGATTGGGGCGGGGCGAGGAGGGCCCCGGCCCCGGCCCCGGCCCCCAAAGCCCCGCCCCGGCCCCGGCCCCCAAAGCCCCGCCCCGGCCCCCCGGAGGGGCTCGCAGGCCTGCGGAGACGGGATCCAGCCCCCGCCCGGCTCCCCCCAGCGACCGCCCCCTCCCCGCCCCGGCCCCGAGGTTCCTGCTGTCGCCCCGTCCCCTCCGTCGGCCGCCTTCGGGCCCCCGCGGCGCCCTGGGACGCGCGGCCGGCTAGGACGTGGGTGGGTGTGCTTGAAGGGCGGGCTGCGAGGGTGAAGGGCTTGAGAGGAAGAGGAGGTGGTGCATGTGTGTGGCCTCCTGCCCGTGCAGCCGGCGCCCTCGGTGCTCCGCGGCGCCCTGCGGTGCTTCCGGCGGGGCGGGGGCCATGCCACGGGTCGCCCGGAGGGGGGCGCCGCCGCCGCCGCCGCCGCCGCCGCCGCCGCCGCCGCGTTGGTCGAGGGGGCGTTGGCGGCCAAGGGACAGACAGGAAGGCAGGCAAAAGGCCGAGGAAAAAAAGCCTACAGCACCCGGTATTCCCAGGCGGTCTCCCATCCAAGTACTAACCAGGCCCGACCCTGCTTAGCTTCCGAGATCAGACGAGATCGGGCGCGTTCAGGGTGGTATGGCCGTAGACGTCCGCGGCTGCCGCTGGGCGCCCCAAGAGCCTGCTCTGCGCCTCTCCGGGCCAGGCGCCCGCCGCTCCTCAGCCCTCCGCCCGCCCGATCGCGCCAGCCCGCCTGCATGCTCGCCTGCCGGCCCGACTGATTGATTGACTGACCGCCTCCCGCGCCACGCCCGGGGTGGCGGAGGGCGCCTGCCCCGGGCCGGGCGGGGGGGGTGGGGGCCAAGACGCCTCCCGCACCCCGGAGCGGAGGCTGTCGCCGGAGCCCGGGCGCGCTCCCGTCCCCGGCCTGGCGGGCGCGTCGCCGCCGCTCGGCTCCCCGGATGGCACGCCGCCCCACCTCGGACCGCTCACTGGCTGGGGGGGTGCCGCGGGCCGGCGCCGGCCGGCTCCGGACGACCCCTGGCCTCTCCTGTTCTTCAGCCGGCCTGGCTCAAAGCCAAGCCGGGGCCGCCCGCGCCGCCGGACCCCATCCTCGGACAGGCAGGGACACAGACACAGGTGCCCACGACAGACAGACAGACACACACACACACACACACAGACGGAGGGACACGGGCACTCGGAGCTGGGCCACAAGGCCTGTGGGGGCGAGGCAGCCACCCCGCCGGAGGGGCGCAGGCCCTGGAGCTGCCTTAGGAGCCCTGGCAGCCGCGGGCCCTGCAGCCACGGTGTCAGGGATGCCGTTCTGCCCCCATTCCTGCCCATCAGCCGAACCGCCGCGGGACCGTGTGCCTGTGTTGCGTGCGCGGCGCCCACGCCCAGGCGCGGAGCGAGTCTCTCTTGTGTCTCTTGCTGTGTTGCGCGCGGCCCTTTTCGGCATGGGTGCCGGCCGCCCCCGCGTCGCTGTGGCCTTGGCTGTTGCGGGGCCGCGGAGCGCGCAGCCCGGTGCCAACGGGGCCTGAGGCCCCGGGCGGTCGGGCCATCTGGTGTCCCGGGCCCGCGGAGCGTGGACGTCGTGGCTGAGGGCCGAAGGGACGGTGGTCCGCGGGGGAGGCAGGGCATGTCCTTCGGAGAGAAGGTGCAGGCGGGCCCGGGCCGAAGGTGGGGGGGGTTGCGGGTGGCTGGGTGGCTTGGAGGCTGGGGGCGGTGCCAGGGAATTGCTAGGGGCTGGGGGCGGGCCTGGGGGCGGAGATTGGGGCGGGGCGAGGAGGGCCCCGGCCCCGGCCCCGGCCCCCAAAGCCCCGCCCCGGCCCCGGCCCCCAAAGCCCCGCCCCGGCCCCCCGGAGGGGCTCGCAGGCCTGCGGAGACGGGATCCAGCCCCCGCCCGGCTCCCCCCAGCGACCGCCCCCTCCCCGCCCCGGCCCCGAGGTTCCTGCTGTCGCCCCGTCCCCTCCGTCGGCCGCCTTCGGGCCCCCGCGGCGCCCTGGGACGCGCGGCCGGCTAGGACGTGGGTGGGTGTGCTTGAAGGGCGGGCTGCGAGGGTGAAGGGCTTGAGAGGAAGAGGAGGTGGTGCATGTGTGTGGCCTCCTGCCCGTGCAGCCGGCGCCCTCGGTGCTCCGCGGCGCCCTGCGGTGCTTCCGGCGGGGCGGGGGCCATGCCACGGGTCGCCCGGAGGGGGGCGCCGCCGCCGCCGCCGCCGCCGCCGCCGCCGCCGCCGCCGCCGCGTTGGTCGAGGGGGCGTTGGCGGCCAAGGGACAGACAGGAAGGCAGGCAAAAGGCCGAGGAAAAAAAGCCTACAGCACCCGGTATTCCCAGGCGGTCTCCCATCCAAGTACTAACCAGGCCCGACCCTGCTTAGCTTCCGAGATCAGACGAGATCGGGCGCGTTCAGGGTGGTATGGCCGTAGACGTCCGCGGCTGCCGCTGGGCGCCCCAAGAGCCTGCTCTGCGCCTCTCCGGGCCAGGCGCCCGCCGCTCCTCAGCCCTCCGCCCGCCCGATCGCGCCAGCCCGCCTGCATGCTCGCCTGCCGGCCCGACTGATTGATTGACTGACCGCCTCCCGCGCCGCGCCCGGGGTGGCGGAGGGCGCCTGCCCCGGGCCGGGCGGGGGGGGTGGGGGCCAAGACGCCTCCCGCACCCCGGAGCGGAGGCTGTCGCCGGAGCCCGGGCGCGCTCCCGTCCCCGGCCTGGCGGGCGCGTCGCCGCCACTCGGCTCCCCGGATGGCACGCCGCCCCACCTCGGACCGCTCACTGGCTGGGGGGGTGCCGCGGGCCGGCGCCGGCCGGCTCCGGACGACCCCTGGCCTCTCCTGTTCTTCAGCCGGCCTGGCTCAAAGCCAAGCCGGGGCCGCCCGCGCCGCCGGACCCCATCCTCGGACAGGCAGGGACACAGACACAGGTGCCCACGACAGACAGACAGACACACACACACACACACACACACAGACGGAGGGACACGGGCACTCGGAGCTGGGCCACAAGGCCTGTGGGGGCGAGGCAGCCACCCCGCCGGAGGGGCGCAGGCCCTGGAGCTGCCTTAGGAGCCCTGGCAGCCGCGGGCCCTGCAGCCACGGTGTCAGGGATGCCGTTCTGCCCCCATTCCTGCCCATCAGCCGAACCGCCGCGGGACCGTGTGCCTGTGTTGCGTGCGCGGCGCCCACGCCCAGGCGCGGAGCGAGTCTCTCTTGTGTCTCTTGCTGTGTTGCGCGCGGCCCTTTTCGGCATGGGTGCCGGCCGCCCCCGCGTCGCTGTGGCCTTGGCTGTTGCGGGGCCGCGGAGCGCGCAGCCCGGTGCCAACGGGGCCTGAGGCCCCGGGCGGTCGGGCCATCTGGTGTCCCGGGCCCGCGGAGCGTGGACGTCGTGGCTGAGGGCCGAAGGGACGGTGGTCCGCGGGGGAGGCAGGGCATGTCCTTCGGAGAGAAGGTGCAGGCGGGCCCGGGCCGAAGGTGGGGGGGGTTGCGGGTGGCTGGGTGGCTTGGAGGCTGGGGGCGGTGCCAGGGAATTGCTAGGGGCTGGGGGCGGGCCTGGGGGCGGAGATTGGGGCGGGGCGAGGAGGGCCCGCAGGCGGGCCCGGCCCCGGCCCCGGCCCCGGCCCCGGCCCCCAAAGCCCCGCCCCGGCCCCCCGGAGGGGCTCGCAGGCCTGCGGAGACGGGATCCAGCCCCCGCCCGGCTCCCCCCAGCGACCGCCCCCTCCCCGCCCCGGCCCCGAGGTTCCTGCTGTCGCCCCGTCCCCTCCGTCGGCCGCCTTCGGGCCCCCGAGGCGCCCTGGGACGCGCGGCCGGCTAGGACGTGGGTGGGTGTGCTTGAAGGGCGGGCTGCGAGGGTGAAGGGCTTGAGAGGAAGAGGAGGTGGTGCATGTGTGTGGCCTCCTGCCCGTGCAGCGGGCGCCCTCGGTGCTCCGCGGCGCCCTGCGGTGCTTCCGGCGGGGCGGGGGCCATGCCACGGGTCGCCCGGAGGGGGGCGCCGCCGCCGCCGCCGCCGCCGTCGCCGCCGCCGCCGCCGCCGCCTCCGCGTTGGTCGAGGGGCGCGTTGGCGGCCAAGGGACAGACAGGAAGGCAGGCAAAAGGCCGAGGAAAAAAAGCCTACAGCACCCGGTATTCCCAGGCGGTCTCCCATCCAAGTACTAACCAGGCCCGACCCTGCTTAGCTTCCGAGATCAGACGAGATCGGGCGCGTTCAGGGTGGTATGGCCGTAGACGTCCGCGGCTGCCGCTGGGCGCCCCAAGAGCCTGCTCTGCGCCTCTCCGGGCCAGGCGCCCGCCGCTCCTCAGCCCTCCGCCCGCCCGATCGCGCCAGCCCGCCTGCATGCTCGCCTGCCGGCCCGACTGATTGATTGACTGACCGCCTCCCGCGCCACGCCCGGGGTGGCGGAGGGCGCCTGCCCCGGGCCGGGCGGGGGGGGTGGGGGCCAAGACGCCTCCCGCACCCCGGAGCGGAGGCTGTCGCCGGAGCCCGGGCGCGCTCCCGTCCCCGGCCTGGCGGGCGCGTCGCCGCCGCTCGGCTCCCCGGATGGCACGCCGCCCCACCTCGGACCGCTCACTGGCTGGGGGGGTGCCGCGGGCCGGCGCCGGCCGGCTCCGGACGACCCCTGGCCTCTCCTGTTCTTCAGCCGGCCTGGCTCAAAGCCAAGCCGGGGCCGCCCGCGCCGCCGGACCCCATCCTCGGACAGGCAGGGACACAGACACAGGTGCCCACGACAGACAGACAGACACACACACACACACACACACACAGACGGAGGGACACGGGCACTCGGAGCTGGGCCACAAGGCCTGTGGGGGCGAGGCAGCCACCCCGCCGGAGGGGCGCAGGCCCTGGAGCTGCCTTAGGAGCCCTGGCAGCCGCGGGCCCTGCAGCCACGGTGTCAGGGATGCCGTTCTGCCCCCATTCCTGCCCATCAGCCGAACCGCCGCGGGACCGTGTGCCTGTGTTGCGTGCGCGGCGCCCACGCCCAGGCGCGGAGCGAGTCTCTCTTGTGTCTCTTGCTGTGTTGCGCGCGGCCCTTTTCGGCATGGGTGCCGGCCGCCCCCGCGTCGCTGTGGCCTTGGCTGTTGCGGGGCCGCGGAGCGCGCAGCCCGGTGCCAACGGGGCCTGAGGCCCCGGGCGGTCGGGCCATCTGGTGTCCCGGGCCCGCGGAGCGTGGACGTCGTGGCTGAGGGCCGAAGGGACGGTGGTCCGCGGGGGAGGCAGGGCATGTCCTTCGGAGAGAAGGTGCAGGCGGGCCCGGGCCGAAGGTGGGGGGGGTTGCGGGTGGCTGGGTGGCTTGGAGGCTGGGGGCGGTGCCAGGGAATTGCTAGGGGCTGGGGGCGGGCCTGGGGGCGGAGATTGGGGCGGGGCGAGGAGGGCCCCGGCCCCGGACCCGGCCCCCAAAGCCCCGCCCCGGCCCCGGCCCCCAAAGCCCCGCCCCGGCCCCCCGGAGGGGCTCGCAGGCCTGCGGAGACGGGATCCAGCCCCCGCCCGGCTCCCCCCAGCGACCGCCCCCTCCCCGCCCCGGCCCCGAGGTTCCTGCTGTCGCCCCGTCCCCTCCGTCGGCCGCCTTCGGGCCCCCGCGGCGCCCTGGGACGCGCGGCCGGCTAGGACGTGGGTGGGTGTGCTTGAAGGGCGGGCTGCGAGGGTGAAGGGCTTGAGAGGAAGAGGAGGTGGTGCATGTGTGTGGCCTCCTGCCCGTGCAGCCGGCGCCCTCGGTGCTCCGCGGCGCCCTGCGGTGCTTCCGGCGGGGCGGGGGCCATGCCACGGGTCGCCCGGAGGGGGGCGCCGCCGCCGCCGCCGCCGCCGCCGCCGCCGCCGCCGCCGCCGCCGCGTTGGTCGAGGGGGCGTTGGCGGCCAAGGGACAGACAGGAAGGCAGGCAAAAGGCCGAGGAAAAAAAGCCTACAGCACCCGGTATTCCCAGGCGGTCTCCCATCCAAGTACTAACCAGGCCCGACCCTGCTTAGCTTCCGAGATCAGACGAGATCGGGCGCGTTCAGGGTGGTATGGCCGTAGACGTCCGCGGCTGCCGCTGGGCGCCCCAAGAGCCTGCTCTGCGCCTCTCCGGGCCAGGCGCCCGCCGCTCCTCAGCCCTCCGCCCGCCCGATCGCGCCAGCCCGCCTGCATGCTCGCCTGCCGGCCCGACTGATTGATTGACTGACCGCCTCCCGCGCCGCGCCCGGGGTGGCGGAGGGCGCCTGCCCCGGGCCGGGCGGGGGGGGTGGGGGCCAAGACGCCTCCCGCACCCCGGAGCGGAGGCTGTCGCCGGAGCCCGGGCGCGCTCCCGTCCCCGGCCTGGCGGGCGCGTCGCCGCCGCTCGGCTCCCCGGATGGCACGCCGCCCCACCTCGGACCGCTCACTGGCTGGGGGGGTGCCGCGGGCCGGCGCCGGCCGGCTCCGGACGACCCCTGGCCTCTCCTGTTCTTCAGCCGGCCTGGCTCAAAGCCAAGCCGGGGCCGCCCGCGCCGCCGGACCCCATCCTCGGACAGGCAGGGACACAGACACAGGTGCCCACGACAGACAGACAGACACACACACACACACACACACACAGACGGAGGGACACGGGCACTCGGAGCTGGGCCACAAGGCCTGTGGGGGCGAGGCAGCCACCCCGCCGGAGGGGCGCAGGCCCTGGAGCTGCCTTAGGAGCCCTGGCAGCCGCGGGCCCTGCAGCCACGGTGTCAGGGATGCCGTTCTGCCCCCATTCCTGCCCATCAGCCGAACCGCCGCGGGACCGTGTGCCTGTGTTGCGTGCGCGGCGCCCACGCCCAGGCGCGGAGCGAGTCTCTCTTGTGTCTCTTGCTGTGTTGCGCGCGGCCCTTTTCGGCATGGGTGCCGGCCGCCCCCGCGTCGCTGTGGCCTTGGCTGTTGCGGGGCCGCGGAGCGCGCAGCCCGGTGCCAACGGGGCCTGAGGCCCCGGGCGGTCGGGCCATCTGGTGTCCCGGGCCCGCGGAGCGTGGACGTCGTGGCTGAGGGCCGAAGGGACGGTGGTCCGCGGGGGAGGCAGGGCATGTCCTTCGGAGAGAAGGTGCAGGCGGGCCCGGGCCGAAGGTGGGGGGGGTTGCGGGTGGCTGGGTGGCTTGGAGGCTGGGGGCGGTGCCAGGGAATTGCTAGGGGCTGGGGGCGGGCCTGGGGGCGGAGATTGGGGCGGGGCGAGGAGGGCCCCGGCCCCGGCCCCGGCCCCCAAAGCCCCGCCCCGGCCCCGGCCCCCAAAGCCCCGCCCCGGCCCCCCGGAGGGGCTCGCAGGCCTGCGGAGACGGGATCCAGCCCCCGCCCGGCTCCCCCCAGCGACCGCCCCCTCCCCGCCCCGGCCCCGAGGTTCCTGCTGTCGCCCCGTCCCCTCCGTCGGCCGCCTTCGGGCCCCCGCGGCGCCCTGGGACGCGCGGCCGGCTAGGACGTGGGTGGGTGTGCTTGAAGGGCGGGCTGCGAGGGTGAAGGGCTTGAGAGGAAGAGGAGGTGGTGCATGTGTGTGGCCTCCTGCCCGTGCAGCCGGCGCCCTCGGTGCTCCGCGGCGCCCTGCGGTGCTTCCGGCGGGGCGGGGGCCATGCCACGGGTCGCCCGGAGGGGGCGCGCCGCCGCCGCCGCCGCCGCCGCCGCCGCCGCCGCCGCCGCCGCCGCGTTGGTCGAGGGGGCGTTGGCGGCCAAGGGACAGACAGGAAGGCAGGCAAAAGGCCGAGGAAAAAAAGCCTACAGCACCCGGTATTCCCAGGCGGTCTCCCATCCAAGTACTAACCAGGCCCGACCCTGCTTAGCTTCCGAGATCAGACGAGATCGGGCGCGTTCAGGGTGGTATGGCCGTAGACGTCCGCGGCTGCCGCTGGGCGCCCCAAGAGCCTGCTCTGCGCCTCTCCGGGCCAGGCGCCCGCCGCTCCTCAGCCCTCCGCCCGCCCGATCGCGCCAGCCCGCCTGCATGCTCGCCTGCCGGCCCGACTGATTGATTGACTGACCGCCTCCCGCGCCGCGCCCGGGGTGGCGGAGGGCGCCTGCCCCGGGCCGGGCGGGGGGGGTGGGGGCCAAGACGCCTCCCGCACCCCGGAGCGGAGGCTGTCGCCGGAGCCCGGGCGCGCTCCCGTCCCCGGCCTGGCGGGCGCGTCGCCGCCGCTCGGCTCCCCGGATGGCACGCCGCCCCACCTCGGACCGCTCACTGGCTGGGGGGGTGCCGCGGGCCGGCGCCGGCCGGCTCCGGACGACCCCTGGCCTCTCCTGTTCTTCAGCCGGCCTGGCTCAAAGCCAAGCCGGGGCCGCCCGCGCCGCCGGACCCCATCCTCGGACAGGCAGGGACACAGACACAGGTGCCCACGACAGACAGACAGACACACACACACACACACACACACACAGACGGAGGGACACGGGCACTCGGAGCTGGGCCACAAGGCCTGTGGGGGCGAGGCAGCCACCCCGCCGGAGGGGCGCAGGCCCTGGAGCTGCCTTAGGAGCCCTGGCAGCCGCGGGCCCTGCAGCCACGGTGTCAGGGATGCCGTTCTGCCCCCATTCCTGCCCATCAGCCGAACCGCCGCGGGACCGTGTGCCTGTGTTGCGTGCGCGGCGCCCACGCCCAGGCGCGGAGCGAGTCTCTCTTGTGTCTCTTGCTGTGTTGCGCGCGGCCCTTTTCGGCATGGGTGCCGGCCGCCCCCGCGTCGCTGTGGCCTTGGCTGTTGCGGGGCCGCGGAGCGCGCAGCCCGGTGCCAACGGGGCCTGAGGCCCCGGGCGGTCGGGCCATCTGGTGTCCCGGGCCCGCGGAGCGTGGACGTCGTGGCTGAGGGCCGAAGGGACGGTGGTCCGCGGGGGAGGCAGGGCATGTCCTTCGGAGAGAAGGTGCAGGCGGGCCCGGGCCGAAGGTGGGGGGGGTTGCGGGTGGCTGGGTGGCTTGGAGGCTGGGGGCGGTGCCAGGGAATTGCTAGGGGCTGGGGGCGGGCCTGGGGGCGGAGATTGGGGCGGGGCGAGGAGGGCCCCGGCCCCGGCCCCGGCCCCCAAAGCCCCGCCCCGGCCCCGGCCCCCAAAGCCCCGCCCCGGCCCCCCGGAGGGGCTCGCAGGCCTGCGGAGACGGGATCCAGCCCCCGCCCGGCTCCCCCCAGCGACCGCCCCCTCCCCGCCCCGGCCCCGAGGTTCCTGCTGTCGCCCCGTCCCCTCCGTCGGCCGCCTTCGGGCCCCCGCGGCGCCCTGGGACGCGCGGCCGGCTAGGACGTGGGTGGGTGTGCTTGAAGGGCGGGCTGCGAGGGTGAAGGGCTTGAGAGGAAGAGGAGGTGGTGCATGTGTGTGGCCTCCTGCCCGTGCAGCCGGCGCCCTCGGTGCTCCGCGGCGCCCTGCGGTGCTTCCGGCGGGGCGGGGGCCATGCCACGGGTCGCCCGGAGGGGGGCGCCGCCGCCGCCGCCGCCGCCGCCGCCGCGTTGGTCGAGGGGGCGTTGGCGGCCAAGGGACAGACAGGAAGGCAGGCAAAAGGCCGAGGAAAAAAAGCCTACAGCACCCGGTATTCCCAGGCGGTCTCCCATCCAAGTACTAACCAGGCCCGACCCTGCTTAGCTTCCGAGATCAGACGAGATCGGGCGCGTTCAGGGTGGTATGGCCGTAGACGTCCGCGGCTGCCGCTGGGCGCCCCAAGAGCCTGCTCTGCGCCTCTCCGGGCCAGGCGCCCGCCGCTCCTCAGCCCTCCGCCCGCCCGATCGCGCCAGCCCGCCTGCATGCTCGCCTGCCGGCCCGACTGATTGATTGACTGACCGCCTCCCGCGCCACGCCCGGGGTGGCGGAGGGCGCCTGCCCCGGGCCGGGCGGGGGGGGTGGGGGCCAAGACGCCTCCCGCACCCCGGAGCGGAGGCTGTCGCCGGAGCCCGGGCGCGCTCCCGTCCCCGGCCTGGCGGGCGCGTCGCCGCCGCTCGGCTCCCCGGATGGCACGCCGCCCCACCTCGGACCGCTCACTGGCTGGGGGGGTGCCGCGGGCCGGCGCCGGCCGGCTCCGGACGACCCCTGGCCTCTCCTGTTCTTCAGCCGGCCTGGCTCAAAGCCAAGCCGGGGCCGCCCGCGCCGCCGGACCCCATCCTCGGACAGGCAGGGACACAGACACAGGTGCCCACGACAGACAGACAGACACACACACACACACACACAGACGGAGGGACACGGGCACTCGGAGCTGGGCCACAAGGCCTGTGGGGGCGAGGCAGCCACCCCGCCGGAGGGGCGCAGGCCCTGGAGCTGCCTTAGGAGCCCTGGCAGCCGCGGGCCCTGCAGCCACGGTGTCAGGGATGCCGTTCTGCCCCCATTCCTGCCCATCAGCCGAACCGCCGCGGGACCGTGTGCCTGTGTTGCGTGCGCGGCGCCCACGCCCAGGCGCGGAGCGAGTCTCTCTTGTGTCTCTTGCTGTGTTGCGCGCGGCCCTTTTCGGCATGGGTGCCGGCCGCCCCCGCGTCGCTGTGGCCTTGGCTGTTGCGGGGCCGCGGAGCGCGCAGCCCGGTGCCAACGGGGCCTGAGGCCCCGGGCGGTCGGGCCATCTGGTGTCCCGGGCCCGCGGAGCGTGGACGTCGTGGCTGAGGGCCGAAGGGACGGTGGTCCGCGGGGGAGGCAGGGCATGTCCTTCGGAGAGAAGGTGCAGGCGGGCCCGGGCCGAAGGTGGGGGGGGTTGCGGGTGGCTGGGTGGCTTGGAGGCTGGGGGCGGTGCCAGGGAATTGCTAGGGGCTGGGGGCGGGCCTGGGGGCGGAGATTGGGGCGGGGCGAGGAGGGCCCGCAGGCGGGCCCGGCCCCGGCCCCGGCCCCGGCCCCCAAAGCCCCGCCCCGGCCCCGGCCCCCAAAGCCCCGCCCCGGCCCCCCGGAGGGGCTCGCAGGCCTGCGGAGACGGGATCCAGCCCCCGCCCGGCTCCCCCCAGCGACCGCCCCCTCCCCGCCCCGGCCCCGAGGTTCCTGCTGTCGCCCCGTCCCCTCCGTCGGCCGCCTTCGGGCCCCCGCGGCGCCCTGGGACGCGCGGCCGGCTAGGACGTGGGTGGGTGTGCTTGAAGGGCGGGCTGCGAGGGTGAAGGGCTTGAGAGGAAGAGGAGGTGGTGCATGTGTGTGGCCTCCTGCCCGTGCAGCCGGCGCCCTCGGTGCTCCGCGGCGCCCTGCGGTGCTTCCGGCGGGGCGGGGGCCATGCCACGGGTCGCCCGGAGGGGGGCGCCGCCGCCGCCGCCGCCGCCGCCGCCGCGTTGGTCGAGGGGGCGTTGGGCCAAGGGACAGACAGGAAGGCAGGCAAAAGGCCGAGGAAAAAAAGCCTACAGCACCCGGTATTCCCAGGCGGTCTCCCATCCAAGTACTAACCAGGCCCGACCCTGCTGAGATCGGGCGCGTTCAGGGTGGTATGGCCGTAGACGTCCGCGGCTGCCGCTGGGCGCCCCAAGAGCCTGCTCTGCGCCTCTCCGGGCCAGGCGCCCGCCGCTCCTCAGCCCTCCGCCCGCCCGATCGCGCCAGCCCGCCTGCATGCTCGCCTGCCGGCCCGACTGATTGATTGACTGACCGCCTCCCGCGCCGCGCCCGGGGTGGCGGAGGGCGCCTGCCCCGGGCCGGGCGGGGGGGGTGGGGGCCAAGACGCCTCCCGCACCCCGGAGCGGAGGCTGTCGCCGGAGCCCGGGCGCGCTCCCGTCCCCGGCCTGGCGGGCGCGTCGCCGCCGCTCGGCTCCCCGGATGGCACGCCGCCCCACCTCGGACCGCTCACTGGCTGGGGGGGTGCCGCGGGCCGGCGCCGGCCGGCTCCGGACGACCCCTGGCCTCTCCTGTTCTTCAGCCGGCCTGGCTCAAAGCCAAGCCGGGGCCGCCCGCGCCGCCGGACCCCATCCTCGGACAGGCAGGGACACAGACACAGGTGCCCACGACAGACAGACAGACACACACACACACACACACACAGACGGAGGGACACGGGCACTCGGAGCTGGGCCACAAGGCCTGTGGGGGCGAGGCAGCCACCCCGCCGGAGGGGCGCAGGCCCTGGAGCTGCCTTAGGAGCCCTGGCAGCCGCGGGCCCTGCAGCCACGGTGTCAGGGATGCCGTTCTGCCCCCATTCCTGCCCATCAGCCGAACCGCCGCGGGACCGTGTGCCTGTGTTGCGTGCGCGGCGCCCACGCCCAGGCGCGGAGCGAGTCTCTCTTGTGTCTCTTGCTGTGTTGCGCGCGGCCCTTTTCGGCATGGGTGCCGGCCGCCCCCGCGTCGCTGTGGCCTTGGCTGTTGCGGGGCCGCGGAGCGCGCAGCCCGGTGCCAACGGGGCCTGAGGCCCCGGGCGGTCGGGCCATCTGGTGTCCCGGGCCCGCGGAGCGTGGACGTCGTGGCTGAGGGCCGAAGGGACGGTGGTCCGCGGGGGAGGCAGGGCATGTCCTTCGGAGAGAAGGTGCAGGCGGGCCCGGGCCGAAGGTGGGGGGGGTTGCGGGTGGCTGGGTGGCTTGGAGGCTGGGGGCGGTGCCAGGGAATTGCTAGGGGCTGGGGGCGGGCCTGGGGGCGGAGATTGGGGCGGGGCGAGGAGGGCCCCGGCCCCGGCCCCCAAAGCCCCGCCCCGGCCCCGGCCCCCAAAGCCCCGCCCCGGCCCCCCGGAGGGGCTCGCAGGCCTGCGGAGACGGGATCCAGCCCCCGCCCGGCTCCCCCCAGCGACCGCCCCCTCCCCGCCCCGGCCCCGAGGTTCCTGCTGTCGCCCCGTCCCCTCCGTCGGCCGCCTTCGGGCCCCCGCGGCGCCCTGGGACGCGCGGCCGGCTAGGACGTGGGTGGGTGTGCTTGAAGGGCGGGCTGCGAGGGTGAAGGGCTTGAGAGGAAGAGGAGGTGGTGCATGTGTGTGGCCTCCTGCCCGTGCAGCCGGCGCCCTCGGTGCTCCGCGGCGCCCTGCGGTGCTTCCGGCGGGGCGGGGGCCATGCCACGGGTCGCCCGGAGGGGGGCGCCGCCGCCGCCGCCGCCGCCGCCGCCGCCGCCGCCGCCGCCGCGTTGGTCGAGGGGGCGTTGGCGG
Source organism: Vulpes vulpes (assembly GCF_048418805.1). Taxonomy (NCBI): domain Eukaryota; kingdom Metazoa; phylum Chordata; class Mammalia; order Carnivora; family Canidae; genus Vulpes; species Vulpes vulpes. Next base: position 69,925,267 of record NC_132783.1, on the reverse strand, counting down.
CCAAGGGACAGACAGGAAGGCAGGCAAAAGGCCGAGGAAAAAAAGCCTACAGCACCCGGTATTCCCAGGCGGTCTCCCATCCAAGTACTAACCAGGCCCGACCCTGCTTAGCTTCCGAGATCAGACGAGATCGGGCGCGTTCAGGGTGGTATGGCCGTAGACGTCCGCGGCTGCCGCTGGGCGCCCCAAGAGCCTGCTCTGCGCCTCTCCGGGCCAGGCGCCCGCCGCTCCTCAGCCCTCCGCCCGCCCGATCGCGCCAGCCCGCCTGCATGCTCGCCTGCCGGCCCGACTGATTGATTGACTGACCGCCTCCCGCGCCGCGCCCGGGGTGGCGGAGGGCGCCTGCCCCGGGCCGGGCGGGGGGGGTGGGGGCCAAGACGCCTCCCGCACCCCGGAGCGGAGGCTGTCGCCGGAGCCCGGGCGCGCTCCCGTCCCCGGCCTGGCGGGCGCGTCGCCGCCGCTCGGCTCCCCGGATGGCACGCCGCCCCACCTCGGACCGCTCACTGGCTGGGGGGGTGCCGCGGGCCGGCGCCGGCCGGCTCCGGACGACCCCTGGCCTCTCCTGTTCTTCAGCCGGCCTGGCTCAAAGCCAAGCCGGGGCCGCCCGCGCCGCCGGACCCCATCCTCGGACAGGCAGGGACACAGACACAGGTGCCCACGACAGACAGACAGACACACACACACACACACACACAGACGGAGGGACACGGGCACTCGGAGCTGGGCCACAAGGCCTGTGGGGGCGAGGCAGCCACCCCGCCGGAGGGGCGCAGGCCCTGGAGCTGCCTTAGGAGCCCTGGCAGCCGCGGGCCCTGCAGCCACGGTGTCAGGGATGCCGTTCTGCCCCCATTCCTGCCCATCAGCCGAACCGCCGCGGGACCGTGTGCCTGTGTTGCGTGCGCGGCGCCCACGCCCAGGCGCGGAGCGAGTCTCTCTTGTGTCTCTTGCTGTGTTGCGCGCGGCCCTTTTCGGCATGGGTGCCGGCCGCCCCCGCGTCGCTGTGGCCTTGGCTGTTGCGGGGCCGCGGAGCGCGCAGCCCGGTGCCAACGGGGCCTGAGGCCCCGGGCGGTCGGGCCATCTGGTGTCCCGGGCCCGCGGAGCGTGGACGTCGTGGCTGAGGGCCGAAGGGACGGTGGTCCGCGGGGGAGGCAGGGCATGTCCTTCGGAGAGAAGGTGCAGGCGGGCCCGGGCCGAAGGTGGGGGGGGTTGCGGGTGGCTGGGTGGCTTGGAGGCTGGGGGCGGTGCCAGGGAATTGCTAGGGGCTGGGGGCGGGCCTGGGGGCGGAGATTGGGGCGGGGCGAGGAGGGCCCCGGCCCCGGCCCCGGCCCCCAAAGCCCCGCCCCGGCCCCGGCCCCCAAAGCCCCGCCCCGGCCCCCCGGAGGGGCTCGCAGGCCTGCGGAGACGGGATCCAGCCCCCGCCCGGCTCCCCCCAGCGACCGCCCCCTCCCCGCCCCGGCCCCGAGGTTCCTGCTGTCGCCCCGTCCCCTCCGTCGGCCGCCTTCGGGCCCCCGCGGCGCCCTGGGACGCGCGGCCGGCTAGGACGTGGGTGGGTGTGCTTGAAGGGCGGGCTGCGAGGGTGAAGGGCTTGAGAGGAAGAGGAGGTGGTGCATGTGTGTGGCCTCCTGCCCGTGCAGCCGGCGCCCTCGGTGCTCCGCGGCGCCCTGCGGTGCTTCCGGCGGGGCGGGGGCCATGCCACGGGTCGCCCGGAGGGGGGCGCCGCCGCCGCCGCCGCCGCCGCCGCCGCCGCCGCCGCGTTGGTCGAGGGGGCGTTGGCGGCCAAGGGACAGACAGGAAGGCAGGCAAAAGGCCGAGGAAAAAAAGCCTACAGCACCCGGTATTCCCAGGCGGTCTCCCATCCAAGTACTAACCAGGCCCGACCCTGCTTAGCTTCCGAGATCAGACGAGATCGGGCGCGTTCAGGGTGGTATGGCCGTAGACGTCCGCGGCTGCCGCTGGGCGCCCCAAGAGCCTGCTCTGCGCCTCTCCGGGCCAGGCGCCCGCCGCTCCTCAGCCCTCCGCCCGCCCGATCGCGCCAGCCCGCCTGCATGCTCGCCTGCCGGCCCGACTGATTGATTGACTGACCGCCTCCCGCGCCACGCCCGGGGTGGCGGAGGGCGCCTGCCCCGGGCCGGGCGGGGGGGGTGGGGGCCAAGACGCCTCCCGCACCCCGGAGCGGAGGCTGTCGCCGGAGCCCGGGCGCGCTCCCGTCCCCGGCCTGGCGGGCGCGTCGCCGCCGCTCGGCTCCCCGGATGGCACGCCGCCCCACCTCGGACCGCTCACTGGCTGGGGGGGTGCCGCGGGCCGGCGCCGGCCGGCTCCGGACGACCCCTGGCCTCTCCTGTTCTTCAGCCGGCCTGGCTCAAAGCCAAGCCGGGGCCGCCCGCGCCGCCGGACCCCATCCTCGGACAGGCAGGGACACAGACACAGGTGCCCACGACAGACAGACAGACACACACACACACACACACAGACGGAGGGACACGGGCACTCGGAGCTGGGCCACAAGGCCTGTGGGGGCGAGGCAGCCACCCCGCCGGAGGGGCGCAGGCCCTGGAGCTGCCTTAGGAGCCCTGGCAGCCGCGGGCCCTGCAGCCACGGTGTCAGGGATGCCGTTCTGCCCCCATTCCTGCCCATCAGCCGAACCGCCGCGGGACCGTGTGCCTGTGTTGCGTGCGCGGCGCCCACGCCCAGGCGCGGAGCGAGTCTCTCTTGTGTCTCTTGCTGTGTTGCGCGCGGCCCTTTTCGGCATGGGTGCCGGCCGCCCCCGCGTCGCTGTGGCCTTGGCTGTTGCGGGGCCGCGGAGCGCGCAGCCCGGTGCCAACGGGGCCTGAGGCCCCGGGCGGTCGGGCCATCTGGTGTCCCGGGCCCGCGGAGCGTGGACGTCGTGGCTGAGGGCCGAAGGGACGGTGGTCCGCGGGGGAGGCAGGGCATGTCCTTCGGAGAGAAGGTGCAGGCGGGCCCGGGCCGAAGGTGGGGGGGGTTGCGGGTGGCTGGGTGGCTTGGAGGCTGGGGGCGGTGCCAGGGAATTGCTAGGGGCTGGGGGCGGGCCTGGGGGCGGAGATTGGGGCGGGGCGAGGAGGGCGCAGGCGCCCGGCCCCGGCCCCGGCCCCGGCCCCCAAAGCCCCGCCCCGGCCCCGGCCCCCAAAGCCCCGCCCCGGCCCCCCGGAGGGGCTCGCAGGCCTGCGGAGACGGGATCCAGCCCCCGCCCGGCTCCCCCCAGCGACCGCCCCCTCCCCGCCCCGGCCCCGAGGTTCCTGCTGTCGCCCCGTCCCCTCCGTCGGCCGCCTTCGGGCCCCCGCGGCGCCCTGGGACGCGCGGCCGGCTAGGACGTGGGTGGGTGTGCTTGAAGGGCGGGCTGCGAGGGTGAAGGGCTTGAGAGGAAGAGGAGGTGGTGCATGTGTGTGGCCTCCTGCCCGTGCAGCCGGCGCCCTCGGTGCTCCGCGGCGCCCTGCGGTGCTTCCGGCGGGGCGGGGGCCATGCCACGGGTCGCCCGGAGGGGGCGCCGCCGCGCCGCGCGCCGCCGCCGCCGCCGCCGCCGCCGCCGCCGCGTTGGTCGAGGGGGCGTTGGCGGCCAAGGGACAGACAGGAAGGCAGGCAAAAGGCAAAAAGCCTACAGCACCCGGTATTCCCAGGCGGTCTCCCATCCAAGTACTAACCAGGCCCGACCCTGCTTAGCTTCCGAGATCAGACGAGATCGGGCGCGTTCAGGGTGGTATGGCCGTAGACGTCCGCGGCTGCCGCTGGGCGCCCCAAGAGCCTGCTCTGCGCCTCTCCGGGCCAGGCGCCCGCCGCTCCTCAGCCCTCCGCCCGCCCGATCGCGCCAGCCCGCCTGCATGCTCGCCTGCCGGCCCGACTGATTGATTGACTGACCGCCTCCCGCGCCGCGCCCGGGGTGGCGGAGGGCGCCTGCCCCGGGCCGGGCGGGGGGGGTGGGGGCCAAGACGCCTCCCGCACCCCGGAGCGGAGGCTGTCGCCGGAGCCCGGGCGCGCTCCCGTCCCCGGCCTGGCGGGCGCGTCGCCGCCGCTCGGCTCCCCGGATGGCACGCCGCCCCACCTCGGACCGCTCACTGGCTGGGGGGGTGCCGCGGGCCGGCGCCGGCCGGCTCCGGACGACCCCTGGCCTCTCCTGTTCTTCAGCCGGCCTGGCTCAAAGCCAAGCCGGGGCCGCCCGCGCCGCCGGACCCCATCCTCGGACAGGCAGGGACACAGACACAGGTGCCCACGACAGACAGACAGACACACACACACACACACACACAGACGGAGGGACACGGGCACTCGGAGCTGGGCCACAAGGCCTGTGGGGGCGAGGCAGCCACCCCGCCGGAGGGGCGCAGGCCCTGGAGCTGCCTTAGGAGCCCTGGCAGCCGCGGGCCCTGCAGCCACGGTGTCAGGGATGCCGTTCTGCCCCCATTCCTGCCCATCAGCCGAACCGCCGCGGGACCGTGTGCCTGTGTTGCGTGCGCGGCGCCCACGCCCAGGCGCGGAGCGAGTCTCTCTTGTGTCTCTTGCTGTGTTGCGCGCGGCCCTTTTCGGCATGGGTGCCGGCCGCCCCCGCGTCGCTGTGGCCTTGGCTGTTGCGGGGCCGCGGAGCGCGCAGCCCGGTGCCAACGGGGCCTGAGGCCCCGGGCGGTCGGGCCATCTGGTGTCCCGGGCCCGCGGAGCGTGGACGTCGTGGCTGAGGGCCGAAGGGACGGTGGTCCGCGGGGGAGGCAGGGCATGTCCTTCGGAGAGAAGGTGCAGGCGGGCCCGGGCCGAAGGTGGGGGGGGTTGCGGGTGGCTGGGTGGCTTGGAGGCTGGGGGCGGTGCCAGGGAATTGCTAGGGGCTGGGGGCGGGCCTGGGGGCGGAGATTGGGGCGGGGCGAGGAGGGCCCCAGGCCCCGGCCCCGGCCCCCCCAAAGCCCCGCCCCGGCCCCGGCCCCCAAAGCCCCGCCCCGGCCCCCCGGAGGGGCTCGCAGGCCTGCGGAGACGGGATCCAGCCCCCGCCCGGCTCCCCCCAGCGACCGCCCCCTCCCCGCCCCGGCCCCGAGGTTCCTGCTGTCGCCCCGTCCCCTCCGTCGGCCGCCTTCGGGCCCCCGCGGCGCCCTGGGACGCGCGGCCGGCTAGGACGTGGGTGGGTGTGCTTGAAGGGCGGGCTGCGAGGGTGAAGGGCTTGAGAGGAAGAGGAGGTGGTGCATGTGTGTGGCCTCCTGCCCGTGCAGCCGGCGCCCTCGGTGCTCCGCGGCGCCCTGCGGTGCTTCCGGCGGGGCGGGGGCCATGCCACGGGTCGCCCGGAGGGGGGCGCCGCCGCCGCCGCCGCCGCCGCCGCCGCCGCCGCCGCCGCCGCGTTGGTCGAGGGGGCGTTGGCGGCCAAGGGACAGACAGGAAGGCAGGCAAAAGGCCGAGGAAAAAAAGCCTACAGCACCCGGTATTCCCAGGCGGTCTCCCATCCAAGTACTAACCAGGCCCGACCCTGCTTAGCTTCCGAGATCAGACGAGATCGGGCGCGTTCAGGGTGGTATGGCCGTAGACGTCCGCGGCTGCCGCTGGGCGCCCCAAGAGCCTGCTCTGCGCCTCTCCGGGCCAGGCGCCCGCCGCTCCTCAGCCCTCCGCCCGCCCGATCGCGCCAGCCCGCCTGCATGCTCGCCTGCCGGCCCGACTGATTGATTGACTGACCGCCTCCCGCGCCGCGCCCGGGGTGGCGGAGGGCGCCTGCCCCGGGCCGGGCGGGGGGGGTGGGGGCCAAGACGCCTCCCGCACCCCGGAGCGGAGGCTGTCGCCGGAGCCCGGGCGCGCTCCCGTCCCCGGCCTGGCGGGCGCGTCGCCGCCGCTCGGCTCCCCGGATGGCACGCCGCCCCACCTCGGACCGCTCACTGGCTGGGGGGGTGCCGCGGGCCGGCGCCGGCCGGCTCCGGACGACCCCTGGCCTCTCCTGTTCTTCAGCCGGCCTGGCTCAAAGCCAAGCCGGGGCCGCCCGCGCCGCCGGACCCCATCCTCGGACAGGCAGGGACACAGACACAGGTGCCCACGACAGACAGACAGACACACACACACACACACACAGACGGAGGGACACGGGCACTCGGAGCTGGGCCACAAGGCCTGTGGGGGCGAGGCAGCCACCCCGCCGGAGGGGCGCAGGCCCTGGAGCTGCCTTAGGAGCCCTGGCAGCCGCGGGCCCTGCAGCCACGGTGTCAGGGATGCCGTTCTGCCCCCATTCCTGCCCATCAGCCGAACCGCCGCGGGACCGTGTGCCTGTGTTGCGTGCGCGGCGCCCACGCCCAGGCGCGGAGCGAGTCTCTCTTGTGTCTCTTGCTGTGTTGCGCGCGGCCCTTTTCGGCATGGGTGCCGGCCGCCCCCGCGTCGCTGTGGCCTTGGCTGTTGCGGGGCCGCGGAGCGCGCAGCCCGGTGCCAACGGGGCCTGAGGCCCCGGGCGGTCGGGCCATCTGGTGTCCCGGGCCCGCGGAGCGTGGACGTCGTGGCTGAGGGCCGAAGGGACGGTGGTCCGCGGGGGAGGCAGGGCATGTCCTTCGGAGAGAAGGTGCAGGCGGGCCCGGGCCGAAGGTGGGGGGGGTTGCGGGTGGCTGGGTGGCTTGGAGGCTGGGGGCGGTGCCAGGGAATTGCTAGGGGCTGGGGGCGGGCCTGGGGGCGGAGATTGGGGCGGGGCGAGGAGGGCCCGCAGGCGCCCGGCCCCGGCCCCGGCCCCGGCCCCAAAGCCCCGCCCCGGCCCCGGCCCCCAAAGCCCCGCCCCGGCCCCCCGGAGGGGCTCGCAGGCCTGCGGAGACGGGATCCAGCCCCCGCCCGGCTCCCCCCAGCGACCGCCCCCTCCCCGCCCCGGCCCCGAGGTTCCTGCTGTCGCCCCGTCCCCTCCGTCGGCCGCCTTCGGGCCCCCGCGGCGCCCTGGGACGCGCGGCCGGCTAGGACGTGGGTGGGTGTGCTTGAAGGGCGGGCTGCGAGGGTGAAGGGCTTGAGAGGAAGAGGAGGTGGTGCATGTGTGTGGCCTCCTGCCCGTGCAGCCGGCGCCCTCGGTGCTCCGCGGCGCCCTGCGGTGCTTCCGGCGGGGCGGGGGCCATGCCACGGGTCGCCCGGAGGGGGGCGCCGCCGCCGCCGCCGCCGCCGCCGCCGCCGCCCCGCCGCTTGGTCGAGGGGGCGTTGGCGGCCAAGGGACAGACAGGAAGGCAGGCAAAAGGCCGAGGAAAAAAAGCCTACAGCACCCGGTATTCCCAGGCGGTCTCCCATCCAAGTACTAACCAGGCCCGACCCTGCTTAGCTTCCGAGATCAGACGAGATCGGGCGCGTTCAGGGTGGTATGGCCGTAGACGTCCGCGGCTGCCGCTGGGCGCCCCAAGAGCCTGCTCTGCGCCTCTCCGGGCCAGGCGCCCGCCGCTCCTCAGCCCTCCGCCCGCCCGATCGCGCCAGCCCGCCTGCATGCTCGCCTGCCGGCCCGACTGATTGATTGACTGACCGCCTCCCGCGCCGCGCCCGGGGTGGCGGAGGGCGCCTGCCCCGGGCCGGGCGGGGGGGGTGGGGGCCAAGACGCCTCCCGCACCCCGGAGCGGAGGCTGTCGCCGGAGCCCGGGCGCGCTCCCGTCCCCGGCCTGGCGGGCGCGTCGCCGCCGCTCGGCTCCCCGGATGGCACGCCGCCCCACCTCGGACCGCTCACTGGCTGGGGGGGTGCCGCGGGCCGGCGCCGGCCGGCTCCGGACGACCCCTGGCCTCTCCTGTTCTTCAGCCGGCCTGGCTCAAAGCCAAGCCGGGGCCGCCCGCGCCGCCGGACCCCATCCTCGGACAGGCAGGGACACAGACACAGGTGCCCACGACAGACAGACAGACACACACACACACACACACACAGACGGAGGGACACGGGCACTCGGAGCTGGGCCACAAGGCCTGTGGGGGCGAGGCAGCCACCCCGCCGGAGGGGCGCAGGCCCTGGAGCTGCCTTAGGAGCCCTGGCAGCCGCGGGCCCTGCAGCCACGGTGTCAGGGATGCCGTTCTGCCCCCATTCCTGCCCATCAGCCGAACCGCCGCGGGACCGTGTGCCTGTGTTGCGTGCGCGGCGCCCACGCCCAGGCGCGGAGCGAGTCTCTCTTGTGTCTCTTGCTGTGTTGCGCGCGGCCCTTTTCGGCATGGGTGCCGGCCGCCCCCGCGTCGCTGTGGCCTTGGCTGTTGCGGGGCCGCGGAGCGCGCAGCCCGGTGCCAACGGGGCCTGAGGCCCCGGGCGGTCGGGCCATCTGGTGTCCCGGGCCCGCGGAGCGTGGACGTCGTGGCTGAGGGCCGAAGGGACGGTGGTCCGCGGGGGAGGCAGGGCATGTCCTTCGGAGAGAAGGTGCAGGCGGGCCCGGGCCGAAGGTGGGGGGGGTTGCGGGTGGCTGGGTGGCTTGGAGGCTGGGGGCGGTGCCAGGGAATTGCTAGGGGCTGGGGGCGGGCCTGGGGGCGGAGATTGGGGCGGGGCGAGGAGGGCCCCGGCCCCGGCCCCCAAAGCCCCGCCCCGGCCCCGGCCCCCAAAGCCCCGCCCCGGCCCCCCGGAGGGGCTCGCAGGCCTGCGGAGACGGGATCCAGCCCCCGCCCGGCTCCCCCCAGCGACCGCCCCCTCCCCGCCCCGGCCCCGAGGTTCCTGCTGTCGCCCCGTCCCCTCCGTCGGCCGCCTTCGGGCCCCCGCGGCGCCCTGGGACGCGCGGCCGGCTAGGACGTGGGTGGGTGTGCTTGAAGGGCGGGCTGCGAGGGTGAAGGGCTTGAGAGGAAGAGGAGGTGGTGCATGTGTGTGGCCTCCTGCCCGTGCAGCCGGCGCCCTCGGTGCTCCGCGGCGCCCTGCGGTGCTTCCGGCGGGGCGGGGGCCATGCCACGGGTCGCCCGGAGGGGGGCGCCGCCGCCGCCGCCGCCGCCGCCGCCGCCGCCGCCGCCGCCGCGTTGGTCGAGGGGGCGTTGGCGGCCAAGGGACAGACAGGAAGGCAGGCAAAAGGCCGAGGAAAAAAAGCCTACAGCACCCGGTATTCCCAGGCGGTCTCCCATCCAAGTACTAACCAGGCCCGACCCTGCTTAGCTTCCGAGATCAGACGAGATCGGGCGCGTTCAGGGTGGTATGGCCGTAGACGTCCGCGGCTGCCGCTGGGCGCCCCAAGAGCCTGCTCTGCGCCTCTCCGGGCCAGGCGCCCGCCGCTCCTCAGCCCTCCGCCCGCCCGATCGCGCCAGCCCGCCTGCATGCTCGCCTGCCGGCCCGACTGATTGATTGACTGACCGCCTCCCGCGCCGCGCCCGGGGTGGCGGAGGGCGCCTGCCCCGGGCCGGGCGGGGGGGGTGGGGGCCAAGACGCCTCCCGCACCCCGGAGCGGAGGCTGTCGCCGGAGCCCGGGCGCGCTCCCGTCCCCGGCCTGGCGGGCGCGTCGCCGCCGCTCGGCTCCCCGGATGGCACGCCGCCCCACCTCGGACCGCTCACTGGCTGGGGGGGTGCCGCGGGCCGGCGCCGGCCGGCTCCGGACGACCCCTGGCCTCTCCTGTTCTTCAGCCGGCCTGGCTCAAAGCCAAGCCGGGGCCGCCCGCGCCGCCGGACCCCATCCTCGGACAGGCAGGGACACAGACACAGGTGCCCACGACAGACAGACAGACACACACACACACACACACACAGACGGAGGGACACGGGCACTCGGAGCTGGGCCACAAGGCCTGTGGGGGCGAGGCAGCCACCCCGCCGGAGGGGCGCAGGCCCTGGAGCTGCCTTAGGAGCCCTGGCAGCCGCGGGCCCTGCAGCCACGGTGTCAGGGATGCCGTTCTGCCCCCATTCCTGCCCATCAGCCGAACCGCCGCGGGACCGTGTGCCTGTGTTGCGTGCGCGGCGCCCACGCCCAGGCGCGGAGCGAGTCTCTCTTGTGTCTCTTGCTGTGTTGCGCGCGGCCCTTTTCGGCATGGGTGCCGGCCGCCCCCGCGTCGCTGTGGCCTTGGCTGTTGCGGGGCCGCGGAGCGCGCAGCCCGGTGCCAACGGGGCCTGAGGCCCCGGGCGGTCGGGCCATCTGGTGTCCCGGGCCCGCGGAGCGTGGACGTCGTGGCTGAGGGCCGAAGGGACGGTGGTCCGCGGGGGAGGCAGGGCATGTCCTTCGGAGAGAAGGTGCAGGCGGGCCCGGGCCGAAGGTGGGGGGGGTTGCGGGTGGCTGGGTGGCTTGGAGGCTGGGGGCGGTGCCAGGGAATTGCTAGGGGCTGGGGGCGGGCCTGGGGGCGGAGATTGGGGCGGGGCGAGGAGGGCCCCGGCCCCGGCCCCGGCCCCCAAAGCCCCGCCCCGGCCCCGGCCCCCAAAGCCCCGCCCCGGCCCCCCGGAGGGGCTCGCAGGCCTGCGGAGACGGGATCCAGCCCCCGCCCGGCTCCCCCCAGCGACCGCCCCCTCCCCGCCCCGGCCCCGAGGTTCCTGCTGTCGCCCCGTCCCCTCCGTCGGCCGCCTTCGGGCCCCCGCGGCGCCCTGGGACGCGCGGCCGGCTAGGACGTGGGTGGGTGTGCTTGAAGGGCGGGCTGCGAGGGTGAAGGGCTTGAGAGGAAGAGGAGGTGGTGCATGTGTGTGGCCTCCTGCCCGTGCAGCCGGCGCCCTCGGTGCTCCGCGGCGCCCTGCGGTGCTTCCGGCGGGGCGGGGGCCATGCCACGGGTCGCCCGGAGGGGGGCGCCGCCGCCGCCGCCGCCGCCGCCGCCGCCGCCGCCGCGTTGGTCGAGGGGGCGTTGGCGGCCAAGGGACAGACAGGAAGGCAGGCAAAAGGCCGAGGAAAAAAAGCCTACAGCACCCGGTATTCCCAGGCGGTCTCCCATCCAAGTACTAACCAGGCCCGACCCTGCTTAGCTTCCGAGATCAGACGAGATCGGGCGCGTTCAGGGTGGTATGGCCGTAGACGTCCGCGGCTGCCGCTGGGCGCCCCAAGAGCCTGCTCTGCGCCTCTCCGGGCCAGGCGCCCGCCGCTCCTCAGCCCTCCGCCCGCCCGATCGCGCCAGCCCGCCTGCATGCTCGCCTGCCGGCCCGACTGATTGATTGACTGACCGCCTCCCGCGCCACGCCCGGGGTGGCGGAGGGCGCCTGCCCCGGGCCGGGCGGGGGGGGTGGGGGCCAAGACGCCTCCCGCACCCCGGAGCGGAGGCTGTCGCCGGAGCCCGGGCGCGCTCCCGTCCCCGGCCTGGCGGGCGCGTCGCCGCCGCTCGGCTCCCCGGATGGCACGCCGCCCCACCTCGGACCGCTCACTGGCTGGGGGGGTGCCGCGGGCCGGCGCCGGCCGGCTCCGGACGACCCCTGGCCTCTCCTGTTCTTCAGCCGGCCTGGCTCAAAGCCAAGCCGGGGCCGCCCGCGCCGCCGGACCCCATCCTCGGACAGGCAGGGACACAGACACAGGTGCCCACGACAGACAGACAGACACACACACACACACACACAGACGGAGGGACACGGGCACTCGGAGCTGGGCCACAAGGCCTGTGGGGGCGAGGCAGCCACCCCGCCGGAGGGGCGCAGGCCCTGGAGCTGCCTTAGGAGCCCTGGCAGCCGCGGGCCCTGCAGCCACGGTGTCAGGGATGCCGTTCTGCCCCCATTCCTGCCCATCAGCCGAACCGCCGCGGGACCGTGTGCCTGTGTTGCGTGCGCGGCGCCCACGCCCAGGCGCGGAGCGAGTCTCTCTTGTGTCTCTTGCTGTGTTGCGCGCGGCCCTTTTCGGCATGGGTGCCGGCCGCCCCCGCGTCGCTGTGGCCTTGGCTGTTGCGGGGCCGCGGAGCGCGCAGCCCGGTGCCAACGGGGCCTGAGGCCCCGGGCGGTCGGGCCATCTGGTGTCCCGGGCCCGCGGAGCGTGGACGTCGTGGCTGAGGGCCGAAGGGACGGTGGTCCGCGGGGGAGGCAGGGCATGTCCTTCGGAGAGAAGGTGCAGGCGGGCCCGGGCCGAAGGTGGGGGGGGTTGCGGGTGGCTGGGTGGCTTGGAGGCTGGGGGCGGTGCCAGGGAATTGCTAGGGGCTGGGGGCGGGCCTGGGGGCGGAGATTGGGGCGGGGCGAGGAGGGCCCCGGCCCCGGCCCCGGCCCCCAAAGCCCCGCCCCGGCCCCGGCCCCCAAAGCCCCGCCCCGGCCCCCCGGAGGGGCTCGCAGGCCTGCGGAGACGGGATCCAGCCCCCGCCCGGCTCCCCCCAGCGACCGCCCCCTCCCCGCCCCGGCCCCGAGGTTCCTGCTGTCGCCCCGTCCCCTCCGTCGGCCGCCTTCGGGCCCCCGCGGCGCCCTGGGACGCGCGGCCGGCTAGGACGTGGGTGGGTGTGCTTGAAGGGCGGGCTGCGAGGGTGAAGGGCTTGAGAGGAAGAGGAGGTGGTGCATGTGTGTGGCCTCCTGCCCGTGCAGCCGGCGCCCTCGGTGCTCCGCGGCGCCCTGCGGTGCTTCCGGCGGGGCGGGGGCCATGCCACGGGTCGCCCGGAGGGGGGCGCCGCCGCCGCCGCCGCCGCCGCCGCCGCGTTGGTCGAGGGGGCGTTGGCGGCCAAGGGACAGACAGGAAGGCAGGCAAAAGGCCGAGGAAAAAAAGCCTACAGCACCCGGTATTCCCAGGCGGTCTCCCATCCAAGTACTAACCAGGCCCGACCCTGCTTAGCTTCCGAGATCAGACGAGATCGGGCGCGTTCAGGGTGGTATGGCCGTAGACGTCCGCGGCTGCCGCTGGGCGCCCCAAGAGCCTGCTCTGCGCCTCTCCGGGCCAGGCGCCCGCCGCTCCTCAGCCCTCCGCCCGCCCGATCGCGCCAGCCCGCCTGCATGCTCGCCTGCCGGCCCGACTGATTGATTGACTGACCGCCTCCCGCGCCGCGCCCGGGGTGGCGGAGGGCGCCTGCCCCGGGCCGGGCGGGGGGGGTGGGGGCCAAGACGCCTCCCGCACCCCGGAGCGGAGGCTGTCGCCGGAGCCCGGGCGCGCTCCCGTCCCCGGCCTGGCGGGCGCGTCGCCGCCGCTCGGCTCCCCGGATGGCACGCCGCCCCACCTCGGACCGCTCACTGGCTGGGGGGGTGCCGCGGGCCGGCGCCGGCCGGCTCCGGACGACCCCTGGCCTCTCCTGTTCTTCAGCCGGCCTGGCTCAAAGCCAAGCCGGGGCCGCCCGCGCCGCCGGACCCCATCCTCGGACAGGCAGGGACACAGACACAGGTGCCCACGACAGACAGACAGACACACACACACACACACACAGACGGAGGGACACGGGCACTCGGAGCTGGGCCACAAGGCCTGTGGGGGCGAGGCAGCCACCCCGCCGGAGGGGCGCAGGCCCTGGAGCTGCCTTAGGAGCCCTGGCAGCCGCGGGCCCTGCAGCCACGGTGTCAGGGATGCCGTTCTGCCCCCATTCCTGCCCATCAGCCGAACCGCCGCGGGACCGTGTGCCTGTGTTGCGTGCGCGGCGCCCACGCCCAGGCGCGGAGCGAGTCTCTCTTGTGTCTCTTGCTGTGTTGCGCGCGGCCCTTTTCGGCATGGGTGCCGGCCGCCCCCGCGTCGCTGTGGCCTTGGCTGTTGCGGGGCCGCGGAGCGTGCAGCCCGGTGCCAACGGGGCCTGAGGCCCCGGGCGGTCGGGCCATCTGGTGTCCCGGGCCCGCGGAGCGTGGACGTCGTGGCTGAGGGCCGAAGGGACGGTGGTCCGCGGGGGAGGCAGGGCATGTCCTTCGGAGAGAAGGTGCAGGCGGGCCCGGGCCGAAGGTGGGGGGGGTTGCGGGTGGCTGGGTGGCTTGGAGGCTGGGGGCGGTGCCAGGGAATTGCTAGGGGCTGGGGGCGGGCCTGGGGGCGGAGATTGGGGCGGGGCGAGGAGGGCCCGCAGGCGGGCCCGGCCCCGGCCCCGGCCCCGGCCCCCAAAGCCCCGCCCCGGCCCCGGCCCCCAAAGCCCCGCCCCGGCCCCCCGGAGGGGCTCGCAGGCCTGCGGAGACGGGATCCAGCCCCCGCCCGGCTCCCCCCAGCGACCGCCCCCTCCCCGCCCCGGCCCCGAGGTTCCTGCTGTCGCCCCGTCCCCTCCGTCGGCCGCCTTCGGGCCCCCGCGGCGCCCTGGGACGCGCGGCCGGCTAGGACGTGGGTGGGTGTGCTTGAAGGGCGGGCTGCGAGGGTGAAGGGCTTGAGAGGAAGAGGAGGTGGTGCATGTGTGTGGCCTCCTGCCCGTGCAGCCGGCGCCCTCGGTGCTCCGCGGCGCCCTGCGGTGCTTCCGGCGGGGCGGGGGCCATGCCACGGGTCGCCCGGAGGGGGGCGCCGCCGCCGCCGCCGCCGCCGCCGCCGCGTTGGTCGAGGGGGCGTTGGCGGCCAAGGGACAGACAGGAAGGCAGGCAAAAGGCCGAGGAAAAAAAGCCTACAGCACCCGGTATTCCCAGGCGGTCTCCCATCCAAGTACTAACCAGGCCCGACCCTGCTTAGCTTCCGAGATCAGACGAGATCGGGCGCGTTCAGGGTGGTATGGCCGTAGACGTCCGCGGCTGCCGCTGGGCGCCCCAAGAGCCTGCTCTGCGCCTCTCCGGGCCAGGCGCCCGCCGCTCCTCAGCCCTCCGCCCGCCCGATCGCGCCAGCCCGCCTGCATGCTCGCCTGCCGGCCCGACTGATTGATTGACTGACCGCCTCCCGCGCCGCGCCCGGGGTGGCGGAGGGCGCCTGCCCCGGGCCGGGCGGGGGGGGTGGGGGCCAAGACGCCTCCCGCACCCCGGAGCGGAGGCTGTCGCCGGAGCCCGGGCGCGCTCCCGTCCCCGGCCTGGCGGGCGCGTCGCCGCCGCTCGGCTCCCCGGATGGCACGCCGCCCCACCTCGGACCGCTCACTGGCTGGGGGGGTGCCGCGGGCCGGCGCCGGCCGGCTCCGGACGACCCCTGGCCTCTCCTGTTCTTCAGCCGGCCTGGCTCAAAGCCAAGCCGGGGCCGCCCGCGCCGCCGGACCCCATCCTCGGACAGGCAGGGACACAGACACAGGTGCCCACGACAGACAGACAGACACACACACACACACACACAGACGGAGGGACACGGGCACTCGGAGCTGGGCCACAAGGCCTGTGGGGGCGAGGCAGCCACCCCGCCGGAGGGGCGCAGGCCCTGGAGCTGCCTTAGGAGCCCTGGCAGCCGCGGGCCCTGCAGCCACGGTGTCAGGGATGCCGTTCTGCCCCCATTCCTGCCCATCAGCCGAACCGCCGCGGGACCGTGTGCCTGTGTTGCGTGCGCGGCGCCCACGCCCAGGCGCGGAGCGAGTCTCTCTTGTGTCTCTTGCTGTGTTGCGCGCGGCCCTTTTCGGCATGGGTGCCGGCCGCCCCCGCGTCGCTGTGGCCTTGGCTGTTGCGGGGCCGCGGAGCGCGCAGCCCGGTGCCAACGGGGCCTGAGGCCCCGGGCGGTCGGGCCATCTGGTGTCCCGGGCCCGCGGAGCGTGGACGTCGTGGCTGAGGGCCGAAGGGACGGTGGTCCGCGGGGGAGGCAGGGCATGTCCTTCGGAGAGAAGGTGCAGGCGGGCCCGGGCCGAAGGTGGGGGGGGTTGCGGGTGGCTGGGTGGCTTGGAGGCTGGGGGCGGTGCCAGGGAATTGCTAGGGGCTGGGGGCGGGCCTGGGGGCGGAGATTGGGGCGGGGCGAGGAGGGCCCCGGCCCCGGCCCCCAAAGCCCCGCCCCGGCCCCGGCCCCCAAAGCCCCGCCCCGGCCCCCCGGAGGGGCTCGCAGGCCTGCGGAGACGGGATCCAGCCCCCGCCCGGCTCCCCCCAGCGACCGCCCCCTCCCCGCCCCGGCCCCGAGGTTCCTGCTGTCGCCCCGTCCCCTCCGTCGGCCGCCTTCGGGCCCCCGCGGCGCCCTGGGACGCGCGGCCGGCTAGGACGTGGGTGGGTGTGCTTGAAGGGCGGGCTGCGAGGGTGAAGGGCTTGAGAGGAAGAGGAGGTGGTGCATGTGTGTGGCCTCCTGCCCGTGCAGCCGGCGCCCTCGGTGCTCCGCGGCGCCCTGCGGTGCTTCCGGCGGGGCGGGGGCCATGCCACGGGTCGCCCGGAGGGGGGCGCCGCCGCCGCCGCCGCCGCCGCCGCCGCCGCCGCCGCCGCCGCGTTGGTCGAGGGGGCGTTGGCGGCCAAGGGACAGACAGGAAGGCAGGCAAAAGGCCGAGGAAAAAAAGCCTACAGCACCCGGTATTCCCAGGCGGTCTCCCATCCAAGTACTAACCAGGCCCGACCCTGCTTAGCTTCCGAGATCAGACGAGATCGGGCGCGTTCAGGGTGGTATGGCCGTAGACGTCCGCGGCTGCCGCTGGGCGCCCCAAGAGCCTGCTCTGCGCCTCTCCGGGCCAGGCGCCCGCCGCTCCTCAGCCCTCCGCCCGCCCGATCGCGCCAGCCCGCCTGCATGCTCGCCTGCCGGCCCGACTGATTGATTGACTGACCGCCTCCCGCGCCGCGCCCGGGGTGGCGGAGGGCGCCTGCCCCGGGCCGGGCGGGGGGGGTGGGGGCCAAGACGCCTCCCGCACCCCGGAGCGGAGGCTGTCGCCGGAGCCCGGGCGCGCTCCCGTCCCCGGCCTGGCGGGCGCGTCGCCGCCGCTCGGCTCCCCGGATGGCACGCCGCCCCACCTCGGACCGCTCACTGGCTGGGGGGGTGCCGCGGGCCGGCGCCGGCCGGCTCCGGACGACCCCTGGCCTCTCCTGTTCTTCAGCCGGCCTGGCTCAAAGCCAAGCCGGGGCCGCCCGCGCCGCCGGACCCCATCCTCGGACAGGCAGGGACACAGACACAGGTGCCCACGACAGACAGACAGACACACACACACACACACACACAGACGGAGGGACACGGGCACTCGGAGCTGGGCCACAAGGCCTGTGGGGGCGAGGCAGCCACCCCGCCGGAGGGGCGCAGGCCCTG
Source organism: Vulpes vulpes (assembly GCF_048418805.1). Classification (NCBI taxonomy): domain Eukaryota; kingdom Metazoa; phylum Chordata; class Mammalia; order Carnivora; family Canidae; genus Vulpes; species Vulpes vulpes. The sequence goes on along the minus strand of NC_132783.1, from coordinate 69,908,477 downwards.
GAGCTGCCTTAGGAGCCCTGGCAGCCGCGGGCCCTGCAGCCACGGTGTCAGGGATGCCGTTCTGCCCCCATTCCTGCCCATCAGCCGAACCGCCGCGGGACCGTGTGCCTGTGTTGCGTGCGCGGCGCCCACGCCCAGGCGCGGAGCGAGTCTCTCTTGTGTCTCTTGCTGTGTTGCGCGCGGCCCTTTTCGGCATGGGTGCCGGCCGCCCCCGCGTCGCTGTGGCCTTGGCTGTTGCGGGGCCGCGGAGCGCGCAGCCCGGTGCCAACGGGGCCTGAGGCCCCGGGCGGTCGGGCCATCTGGTGTCCCGGGCCCGCGGAGCGTGGACGTCGTGGCTGAGGGCCGAAGGGACGGTGGTCCGCGGGGGAGGCAGGGCATGTCCTTCGGAGAGAAGGTGCAGGCGGGCCCGGGCCGAAGGTGGGGGGGGTTGCGGGTGGCTGGGTGGCTTGGAGGCTGGGGGCGGTGCCAGGGAATTGCTAGGGGCTGGGGGCGGGCCTGGGGGCGGAGATTGGGGCGGGGCGAGGAGGGCCCCGGCCCCGGCCCCGGCCCCCAAAGCCCCGCCCCGGCCCCGGCCCCCAAAGCCCCGCCCCGGCCCCCCGGAGGGGCTCGCAGGCCTGCGGAGACGGGATCCAGCCCCCGCCCGGCTCCCCCCAGCGACCGCCCCCTCCCCGCCCCGGCCCCGAGGTTCCTGCTGTCGCCCCGTCCCCTCCGTCGGCCGCCTTCGGGCCCCCGCGGCGCCCTGGGACGCGCGGCCGGCTAGGACGTGGGTGGGTGTGCTTGAAGGGCGGGCTGCGAGGGTGAAGGGCTTGAGAGGAAGAGGAGGTGGTGCATGTGTGTGGCCTCCTGCCCGTGCAGCCGGCGCCCTCGGTGCTCCGCGGCGCCCTGCGGTGCTTCCGGCGGGGCGGGGGCCATGCCACGGGTCGCCCGGAGGCGGCGCCGCCGCCGCCGCCGCCGCCGCCGCCGCCGCGTTGGTCGAGGGGGCGTTGGCGGCCAAGGGACAGACAGGAAGGCAGGCAAAAGGCCGAGGAAAAAAAGCCTACAGCACCCGGTATTCCCAGGCGGTCTCCCATCCAAGTACTAACCAGGCCCGACCCTGCTTAGCTTCCGAGATCAGACGAGATCGGGCGCGTTCAGGGTGGTATGGCCGTAGACGTCCGCGGCTGCCGCTGGGCGCCCCAAGAGCCTGCTCTGCGCCTCTCCGGGCCAGGCGCCCGCCGCTCCTCAGCCCTCCGCCCGCCCGATCGCGCCAGCCCGCCTGCATGCTCGCCTGCCGGCCCGACTGATTGATTGACTGACCGCCTCCCGCGCCGCGCCCGGGGTGGCGGAGGGCGCCTGCCCCGGGCCGGGCGGGGGGGGTGGGGGCCAAGACGCCTCCCGCACCCCGGAGCGGAGGCTGTCGCCGGAGCCCGGGCGCGCTCCCGTCCCCGGCCTGGCGGGCGCGTCGCCGCCGCTCGGCTCCCCGGATGGCACGCCGCCCCACCTCGGACCGCTCACTGGCTGGGGGGGTGCCGCGGGCCGGCGCCGGCCGGCTCCGGACGACCCCTGGCCTCTCCTGTTCTTCAGCCGGCCTGGCTCAAAGCCAAGCCGGGGCCGCCCGCGCCGCCGGACCCCATCCTCGGACAGGCAGGGACACAGACACAGGTGCCCACGACAGACAGACAGACACACACACACACACACACAGACGGAGGGACACGGGCACTCGGAGCTGGGCCACAAGGCCTGTGGGGGCGAGGCAGCCACCCCGCCGGAGGGGCGCAGGCCCTGGAGCTGCCTTAGGAGCCCTGGCAGCCGCGGGCCCTGCAGCCACGGTGTCAGGGATGCCGTTCTGCCCCCATTCCTGCCCATCAGCCGAACCGCCGCGGGACCGTGTGCCTGTGTTGCGTGCGCGGCGCCCACGCCCAGGCGCGGAGCGAGTCTCTCTTGTGTCTCTTGCTGTGTTGCGCGCGGCCCTTTTCGGCATGGGTGCCGGCCGCCCCCGCGTCGCTGTGGCCTTGGCTGTTGCGGGGCCGCGGAGCGCGCAGCCCGGTGCCAACGGGGCCTGAGGCCCCGGGCGGTCGGGCCATCTGGTGTCCCGGGCCCGCGGAGCGTGGACGTCGTGGCTGAGGGCCGAAGGGACGGTGGTCCGCGGGGGAGGCAGGGCATGTCCTTCGGAGAGAAGGTGCAGGCGGGCCCGGGCCGAAGGTGGGGGGGGTTGCGGGTGGCTGGGTGGCTTGGAGGCTGGGGGCGGTGCCAGGGAATTGCTAGGGGCTGGGGGCGGGCCTGGGGGCGGAGATTGGGGCGGGGCGAGGAGGGCCCGCAGGCGGCCCGGCCCCGGCCCCGGCCCCGGCCCCCAAAGCCCCGCCCCGGCCCCGGCCCCCAAAGCCCCGCCCCGGCCCCCCGGAGGGGCTCGCAGGCCTGCGGAGACGGGATCCAGCCCCCGCCCGGCTCCCCCCAGCGACCGCCCCCTCCCCGCCCCGGCCCCGAGGTTCCTGCTGTCGCCCCGTCCCCTCCGTCGGCCGCCTTCGGGCCCCCGCGGCGCCCTGGGACGCGCGGCCGGCTAGGACGTGGGTGGGTGTGCTTGAAGGGCGGGCTGCGAGGGTGAAGGGCTTGAGAGGAAGAGGAGGTGGTGCATGTGTGTGGCCTCCTGCCCGTGCAGCCGGCGCCCTCGGTGCTCCGCGGCGCCCTGCGGTGCTTCCGGCGGGGCGGGGGCCATGCCACGGGTCGCCCGGAGGGGCGCGCGCGCGCCGCCGCCGCCGCCGCCGCCGCCGCCGCGTTGGTCGAGGGGGCGTTGGCGGCCAAGGGACAGACAGGAAGGCAGGCAAAAGGCCGAGGAAAAAAAGCCTACAGCACCCGGTATTCCCAGGCGGTCTCCCATCCAAGTACTAACCAGGCCCGACCCTGCTTAGCTTCCGAGATCAGACGAGATCGGGCGCGTTCAGGGTGGTATGGCCGTAGACGTCCGCGGCTGCCGCTGGGCGCCCCAAGAGCCTGCTCTGCGCCTCTCCGGGCCAGGCGCCCGCCGCTCCTCAGCCCTCCGCCCGCCCGATCGCGCCAGCCCGCCTGCATGCTCGCCTGCCGGCCCGACTGATTGATTGACTGACCGCCTCCCGCGCCGCGCCCGGGGTGGCGGAGGGCGCCTGCCCCGGGCCGGGCGGGGGGGGTGGGGGCCAAGACGCCTCCCGCACCCCGGAGCGGAGGCTGTCGCCGGAGCCCGGGCGCGCTCCCGTCCCCGGCCTGGCGGGCGCGTCGCCGCCGCTCGGCTCCCCGGATGGCACGCCGCCCCACCTCGGACCGCTCACTGGCTGGGGGGGTGCCGCGGGCCGGCGCCGGCCGGCTCCGGACGACCCCTGGCCTCTCCTGTTCTTCAGCCGGCCTGGCTCAAAGCCAAGCCGGGGCCGCCCGCGCCGCCGGACCCCATCCTCGGACAGGCAGGGACACAGACACAGGTGCCCACGACAGACAGACAGACACACACACACACACACACAGACGGAGGGACACGGGCACTCGGAGCTGGGCCACAAGGCCTGTGGGGGCGAGGCAGCCACCCCGCCGGAGGGGCGCAGGCCCTGGAGCTGCCTTAGGAGCCCTGGCAGCCGCGGGCCCTGCAGCCACGGTGTCAGGGATGCCGTTCTGCCCCCATTCCTGCCCATCAGCCGAACCGCCGCGGGACCGTGTGCCTGTGTTGCGTGCGCGGCGCCCACGCCCAGGCGCGGAGCGAGTCTCTCTTGTGTCTCTTGCTGTGTTGCGCGCGGCCCTTTTCGGCATGGGTGCCGGCCGCCCCCGCGTCGCTGTGGCCTTGGCTGTTGCGGGGCCGCGGAGCGCGCAGCCCGGTGCCAACGGGGCCTGAGGCCCCGGGCGGTCGGGCCATCTGGTGTCCCGGGCCCGCGGAGCGTGGACGTCGTGGCTGAGGGCCGAAGGGACGGTGGTCCGCGGGGGAGGCAGGGCATGTCCTTCGGAGAGAAGGTGCAGGCGGGCCCGGGCCGAAGGTGGGGGGGGTTGCGGGTGGCTGGGTGGCTTGGAGGCTGGGGGCGGTGCCAGGGAATTGCTAGGGGCTGGGGGCGGGCCTGGGGGCGGAGATTGGGGCGGGGCGAGGAGGGCCCGCAGGCGGGCCCGGCCCCGGCCCCGGCCCCGGCCCCCAAAGCCCCGCCCCGGCCCCGGCCCCCAAAGCCCCGCCCCGGCCCCCCGGAGGGGCTCGCAGGCCTGCGGAGACGGGATCCAGCCCCCGCCCGGCTCCCCCCAGCGACCGCCCCCTCCCCGCCCCGGCCCCGAGGTTCCTGCTGTCGCCCCGTCCCCTCCGTCGGCCGCCTTCGGGCCCCCGCGGCGCCCTGGGACGCGCGGCCGGCTAGGACGTGGGTGGGTGTGCTTGAAGGGCGGGCTGCGAGGGTGAAGGGCTTGAGAGGAAGAGGAGGTGGTGCATGTGTGTGGCCTCCTGCCCGTGCAGCCGGCGCCCTCGGTGCTCCGCGGCGCCCTGCGGTGCTTCCGGCGGGGCGGGGGCCATGCCACGGGTCGCCCGGAGGGGCGCGCCGCCGCCGCCGCCGCCGCCGCCGCCGCCGCGTTGGTCGAGGGGGCGTTGGCGGCCAAGGGACAGACAGGAAGGCAGGCAAAAGGCCGAGGAAAAAAAGCCTACAGCACCCGGTATTCCCAGGCGGTCTCCCATCCAAGTACTAACCAGGCCCGACCCTGCTTAGCTTCCGAGATCAGACGAGATCGGGCGCGTTCAGGGTGGTATGGCCGTAGACGTCCGCGGCTGCCGCTGGGCGCCCCAAGAGCCTGCTCTGCGCCTCTCCGGGCCAGGCGCCCGCCGCTCCTCAGCCCTCCGCCCGCCCGATCGCGCCAGCCCGCCTGCATGCTCGCCTGCCGGCCCGACTGATTGATTGACTGACCGCCTCCCGCGCCGCGCCCGGGGTGGCGGAGGGCGCCTGCCCCGGGCCGGGCGGGGGGGGTGGGGGCCAAGACGCCTCCCGCACCCCGGAGCGGAGGCTGTCGCCGGAGCCCGGGCGCGCTCCCGTCCCCGGCCTGGCGGGCGCGTCGCCGCCGCTCGGCTCCCCGGATGGCACGCCGCCCCACCTCGGACCGCTCACTGGCTGGGGGGGTGCCGCGGGCCGGCGCCGGCCGGCTCCGGACGACCCCTGGCCTCTCCTGTTCTTCAGCCGGCCTGGCTCAAAGCCAAGCCGGGGCCGCCCGCGCCGCCGGACCCCATCCTCGGACAGGCAGGGACACAGACACAGGTGCCCACGACAGACAGACAGACACACACACACACACACACAGACGGAGGGACACGGGCACTCGGAGCTGGGCCACAAGGCCTGTGGGGGCGAGGCAGCCACCCCGCCGGAGGGGCGCAGGCCCTGGAGCTGCCTTAGGAGCCCTGGCAGCCGCGGGCCCTGCAGCCACGGTGTCAGGGATGCCGTTCTGCCCCCATTCCTGCCCATCAGCCGAACCGCCGCGGGACCGTGTGCCTGTGTTGCGTGCGCGGCGCCCACGCCCAGGCGCGGAGCGAGTCTCTCTTGTGTCTCTTGCTGTGTTGCGCGCGGCCCTTTTCGGCATGGGTGCCGGCCGCCCCCGCGTCGCTGTGGCCTTGGCTGTTGCGGGGCCGCGGAGCGCGCAGCCCGGTGCCAACGGGGCCTGAGGCCCCGGGCGGTCGGGCCATCTGGTGTCCCGGGCCCGCGGAGCGTGGACGTCGTGGCTGAGGGCCGAAGGGACGGTGGTCCGCGGGGGAGGCAGGGCATGTCCTTCGGAGAGAAGGTGCAGGCGGGCCCGGGCCGAAGGTGGGGGGGGTTGCGGGTGGCTGGGTGGCTTGGAGGCTGGGGGCGGTGCCAGGGAATTGCTAGGGGCTGGGGGCGGGCCTGGGGGCGGAGATTGGGGCGGGGCGAGGAGGGCCCGCAGGCGGGCCCGGCCCCGGCCCCGGCCCCGGCCCCCAAAGCCCCGCCCCGGCCCCGGCCCCCAAAGCCCCGCCCCGGCCCCCCGGAGGGGCTCGCAGGCCTGCGGAGACGGGATCCAGCCCCCGCCCGGCTCCCCCCAGCGACCGCCCCCTCCCCGCCCCGGCCCCGAGGTTCCTGCTGTCGCCCCGTCCCCTCCGTCGGCCGCCTTCGGGCCCCCGCGGCGCCCTGGGACGCGCGGCCGGCTAGGACGTGGGTGGGTGTGCTTGAAGGGCGGGCTGCGAGGGTGAAGGGCTTGAGAGGAAGAGGAGGTGGTGCATGTGTGTGGCCTCCTGCCCGTGCAGCCGGCGCCCTCGGTGCTCCGCGGCGCCCTGCGGTGCTTCCGGCGGGGCGGGGGCCATGCCACGGGTCGCCCGGAGGGGGGCGCGCCGCCGCCGCCGCCGCCGCCGCCGCCGCCGCCGCCGCGTTGGTCGAGGGGGCGTTGGCGGCCAAGGGACAGACAGGAAGGCAGGCAAAAGGCCGAGGAAAAAAAGCCTACAGCACCCGGTATTCCCAGGCGGTCTCCCATCCAAGTACTAACCAGGCCCGACCCTGCTTAGCTTCCGAGATCAGACGAGATCGGGCGCGTTCAGGGTGGTATGGCCGTAGACGTCCGCGGCTGCCGCTGGGCGCCCCAAGAGCCTGCTCTGCGCCTCTCCGGGCCAGGCGCCCGCCGCTCCTCAGCCCTCCGCCCGCCCGATCGCGCCAGCCCGCCTGCATGCTCGCCTGCCGGCCCGACTGATTGATTGACTGACCGCCTCCCGCGCCGCGCCCGGGGTGGCGGAGGGCGCCTGCCCCGGGCCGGGCGGGGGGGGTGGGGGCCAAGACGCCTCCCGCACCCCGGAGCGGAGGCTGTCGCCGGAGCCCGGGCGCGCTCCCGTCCCCGGCCTGGCGGGCGCGTCGCCGCCGCTCGGCTCCCCGGATGGCACGCCGCCCCACCTCGGACCGCTCACTGGCTGGGGGGGTGCCGCGGGCCGGCGCCGGCCGGCTCCGGACGACCCCTGGCCTCTCCTGTTCTTCAGCCGGCCTGGCTCAAAGCCAAGCCGGGGCCGCCCGCGCCGCCGGACCCCATCCTCGGACAGGCAGGGACACAGACACAGGTGCCCACGACAGACAGACAGACACACACACACACACACACAGACGGAGGGACACGGGCACTCGGAGCTGGGCCACAAGGCCTGTGGGGGCGAGGCAGCCACCCCGCCGGAGGGGCGCAGGCCCTGGAGCTGCCTTAGGAGCCCTGGCAGCCGCGGGCCCTGCAGCCACGGTGTCAGGGATGCCGTTCTGCCCCCATTCCTGCCCATCAGCCGAACCGCCGCGGGACCGTGTGCCTGTGTTGCGTGCGCGGCGCCCACGCCCAGGCGCGGAGCGAGTCTCTCTTGTGTCTCTTGCTGTGTTGCGCGCGGCCCTTTTCGGCATGGGTGCCGGCCGCCCCCGCGTCGCTGTGGCCTTGGCTGTTGCGGGGCCGCGGAGCGCGCAGCCCGGTGCCAACGGGGCCTGAGGCCCCGGGCGGTCGGGCCATCTGGTGTCCCGGGCCCGCGGAGCGTGGACGTCGTGGCTGAGGGCCGAAGGGACGGTGGTCCGCGGGGGAGGCAGGGCATGTCCTTCGGAGAGAAGGTGCAGGCGGGCCCGGGCCGAAGGTGGGGGGGGTTGCGGGTGGCTGGGTGGCTTGGAGGCTGGGGGCGGTGCCAGGGAATTGCTAGGGGCTGGGGGCGGGCCTGGGGGCGGAGATTGGGGCGGGGCGAGGAGGGCCCCGGCCCCGGCCCCGGCCCCCAAAGCCCCGCCCCGGCCCCGGCCCCCAAAGCCCCGCCCCGGCCCCCCGGAGGGGCTCGCAGGCCTGCGGAGACGGGATCCAGCCCCCGCCCGGCTCCCCCCAGCGACCGCCCCCTCCCCGCCCCGGCCCCGAGGTTCCTGCTGTCGCCCCGTCCCCTCCGTCGGCCGCCTTCGGGCCCCCGCGGCGCCCTGGGACGCGCGGCCGGCTAGGACGTGGGTGGGTGTGCTTGAAGGGCGGGCTGCGAGGGTGAAGGGCTTGAGAGGAAGAGGAGGTGGTGCATGTGTGTGGCCTCCTGCCCGTGCAGCCGGCGCCCTCGGTGCTCCGCGGCGCCCTGCGGTGCTTCCGGCGGGGCGGGGGCCATGCCACGGGTCGCCCGGAGGGGGGCGCCGCCGCCGCCGCCGCCGCCGCCGCCGCCGCCGCCGCCGCCGCCGCGTTGGTCGAGGGGGCGTTGGCGGCCAAGGGACAGACAGGAAGGCAGGCAAAAGGCCGAGGAAAAAAAGCCTACAGCACCCGGTATTCCCAGGCGGTCTCCCATCCAAGTACTAACCAGGCCCGACCCTGCTTAGCTTCCGAGATCAGACGAGATCGGGCGCGTTCAGGGTGGTATGGCCGTAGACGTCCGCGGCTGCCGCTGGGCGCCCCAAGAGCCTGCTCTGCGCCTCTCCGGGCCAGGCGCCCGCCGCTCCTCAGCCCTCCGCCCGCCCGATCGCGCCAGCCCGCCTGCATGCTCGCCTGCCGGCCCGACTGATTGATTGACTGACCGCCTCCCGCGCCGCGCCCGGGGTGGCGGAGGGCGCCTGCCCCGGGCCGGGCGGGGGGGGTGGGGGCCAAGACGCCTCCCGCACCCCGGAGCGGAGGCTGTCGCCGGAGCCCGGGCGCGCTCCCGTCCCCGGCCTGGCGGGCGCGTCGCCGCCGCTCGGCTCCCCGGATGGCACGCCGCCCCACCTCGGACCGCTCACTGGCTGGGGGGGTGCCGCGGGCCGGCGCCGGCCGGCTCCGGACGACCCCTGGCCTCTCCTGTTCTTCAGCCGGCCTGGCTCAAAGCCAAGCCGGGGCCGCCCGCGCCGCCGGACCCCATCCTCGGACAGGCAGGGACACAGACACAGGTGCCCACGACAGACAGACAGACACACACACACACACACACAGACGGAGGGACACGGGCACTCGGAGCTGGGCCACAAGGCCTGTGGGGGCGAGGCAGCCACCCCGCCGGAGGGGCGCAGGCCCTGGAGCTGCCTTAGGAGCCCTGGCAGCCGCGGGCCCTGCAGCCACGGTGTCAGGGATGCCGTTCTGCCCCCATTCCTGCCCATCAGCCGAACCGCCGCGGGACCGTGTGCCTGTGTTGCTGTGCGCGGCGCCCACGCCCAGGCGCGGAGCGAGTCTCTCTTGTGTCTCTTGCTGTGTTGCGCGCGGCCCTTTTCGGCATGGGTGCCGGCCGCCCCCGCGTCGCTGTGGCCTTGGCTGTTGCGGGGCCGCGGAGCGCGCAGCCCGGTGCCAACGGGGCCTGAGGCCCCGGGCGGTCGGGCCATCTGGTGTCCCGGGCCCGCGGAGCGTGGACGTCGTGGCTGAGGGCCGAAGGGACGGTGGTCCGCGGGGGAGGCAGGGCATGTCCTTCGGAGAGAAGGTGCAGGCGGGCCCGGGCCGAAGGTGGGGGGGGTTGCGGGTGGCTGGGTGGCTTGGAGGCTGGGGGCGGTGCCAGGGAATTGCTAGGGGCTGGGGGCGGGCCTGGGGGCGGAGATTGGGGCGGGGCGAGGAGGGCCCCGGCCCCGGCCCCGGCCCCCAAAGCCCCGCCCCGGCCCCGGCCCCCAAAGCCCCGCCCCGGCCCCCCGGAGGGGCTCGCAGGCCTGCGGAGACGGGATCCAGCCCCCGCCCGGCTCCCCCCAGCGACCGCCCCCTCCCCGCCCCGGCCCCGAGGTTCCTGCTGTCGCCCCGTCCCCTCCGTCGGCCGCCTTCGGGCCCCCGCGGCGCCCTGGGACGCGCGGCCGGCTAGGACGTGGGTGGGTGTGCTTGAAGGGCGGGCTGCGAGGGTGAAGGGCTTGAGAGGAAGAGGAGGTGGTGCATGTGTGTGGCCTCCTGCCCGTGCAGCCGGCGCCCTCGGTGCTCCGCGGCGCCCTGCGGTGCTTCCGGCGGGGCGGGGGCCATGCCACGGGTCGCCCGGAGGGGGGCGCCGCCGCCGCCGCCGCCGCCGCCGCCGCCGCCGCCGCCGCGTTGGTCGAGGGGGCGTTGGCGGCCAAGGGACAGACAGGAAGGCAGGCAAAAGGCCGAGGAAAAAAAGCCTACAGCACCCGGTATTCCCAGGCGGTCTCCCATCCAAGTACTAACCAGGCCCGACCCTGCTTAGCTTCCGAGATCAGACGAGATCGGGCGCGTTCAGGGTGGTATGGCCGTAGACGTCCGCGGCTGCCGCTGGGCGCCCCAAGAGCCTGCTCTGCGCCTCTCCGGGCCAGGCGCCCGCCGCTCCTCAGCCCTCCGCCCGCCCGATCGCGCCAGCCCGCCTGCATGCTCGCCTGCCGGCCCGACTGATTGATTGACTGACCGCCTCCCGCGCCACGCCCGGGGTGGCGGAGGGCGCCTGCCCCGGGCCGGGCGGGGGGGGTGGGGGCCAAGACGCCTCCCGCACCCCGGAGCGGAGGCTGTCGCCGGAGCCCGGGCGCGCTCCCGTCCCCGGCCTGGCGGGCGCGTCGCCGCCGCTCGGCTCCCCGGATGGCACGCCGCCCCACCTCGGACCGCTCACTGGCTGGGGGGGTGCCGCGGGCCGGCGCCGGCCGGCTCCGGACGACCCCTGGCCTCTCCTGTTCTTCAGCCGGCCTGGCTCAAAGCCAAGCCGGGGCCGCCCGCGCCGCCGGACCCCATCCTCGGACAGGCAGGGACACAGACACAGGTGCCCACGACAGACAGACAGACACACACACACACACACACAGACGGAGGGACACGGGCACTCGGAGCTGGGCCACAAGGCCTGTGGGGGCGAGGCAGCCACCCCGCCGGAGGGGCGCAGGCCCTGGAGCTGCCTTAGGAGCCCTGGCAGCCGCGGGCCCTGCAGCCACGGTGTCAGGGATGCCGTTCTGCCCCCATTCCTGCCCATCAGCCGAACCGCCGCGGGACCGTGTGCCTGTGTTGCGTGCGCGGCGCCCACGCCCAGGCGCGGAGCGAGTCTCTCTTGTGTCTCTTGCTGTGTTGCGCGCGGCCCTTTTCGGCATGGGTGCCGGCCGCCCCCGCGTCGCTGTGGCCTTGGCTGTTGCGGGGCCGCGGAGCGCGCAGCCCGGTGCCAACGGGGCCTGAGGCCCCGGGCGGTCGGGCCATCTGGTGTCCCGGGCCCGCGGAGCGTGGACGTCGTGGCTGAGGGCCGAAGGGACGGTGGTCCGCGGGGGAGGCAGGGCATGTCCTTCGGAGAGAAGGTGCAGGCGGGCCCGGGCCGAAGGTGGGGGGGGTTGCGGGTGGCTGGGTGGCTTGGAGGCTGGGGGCGGTGCCAGGGAATTGCTAGGGGCTGGGGGCGGGCCTGGGGGCGGAGATTGGGGCGGGGCGAGGAGGGCCCCGGCCCCGGCCCCGGCCCCCAAAGCCCCGCCCCGGCCCCGGCCCCCAAAGCCCCGCCCCGGCCCCCCGGAGGGGCTCGCAGGCCTGCGGAGACGGGATCCAGCCCCCGCCCGGCTCCCCCCAGCGACCGCCCCCTCCCCGCCCCGGCCCCGAGGTTCCTGCTGTCGCCCCGTCCCCTCCGTCGGCCGCCTTCGGGCCCCCGCGGCGCCCTGGGACGCGCGGCCGGCTAGGACGTGGGTGGGTGTGCTTGAAGGGCGGGCTGCGAGGGTGAAGGGCTTGAGAGGAAGAGGAGGTGGTGCATGTGTGTGGCCTCCTGCCCGTGCAGCCGGCGCCCTCGGTGCTCCGCGGCGCCCTGCGGTGCTTCCGGCGGGGCGGGGGCCATGCCACGGGTCGCCCGGAGGGGGCGCCGCCGCCGCCGCCGCCGCCGCCGCCGCCGCCGCCGCCGCCGCCGCGTTGGTCGAGGGGGCGTTGGCGGCCAAGGGACAGACAGGAAGGCAGGCAAAAGGCCGAGGAAAAAAAGCCTACAGCACCCGGTATTCCCAGGCGGTCTCCCATCCAAGTACTAACCAGGCCCGACCCTGCTTAGCTTCCGAGATCAGACGAGATCGGGCGCGTTCAGGGTGGTATGGCCGTAGACGTCCGCGGCTGCCGCTGGGCGCCCCAAGAGCCTGCTCTGCGCCTCTCCGGGCCAGGCGCCCGCCGCTCCTCAGCCCTCCGCCCGCCCGATCGCGCCAGCCCGCCTGCATGCTCGCCTGCCGGCCCGACTGATTGATTGACTGACCGCCTCCCGCGCCGCGCCCGGGGTGGCGGAGGGCGCCTGCCCCGGGCCGGGCGGGGGGGGTGGGGGCCAAGACGCCTCCCGCACCCCGGAGCGGAGGCTGTCGCCGGAGCCCGGGCGCGCTCCCGTCCCCGGCCTGGCGGGCGCGTCGCCGCCGCTCGGCTCCCCGGATGGCACGCCGCCCCACCTCGGACCGCTCACTGGCTGGGGGGGTGCCGCGGGCCGGCGCCGGCCGGCTCCGGACGACCCCTGGCCTCTCCTGTTCTTCAGCCGGCCTGGCTCAAAGCCAAGCCGGGGCCGCCCGCGCCGCCGGACCCCATCCTCGGACAGGCAGGGACACAGACACAGGTGCCCACGACAGACAGACAGACACACACACACACACACACAGACGGAGGGACACGGGCACTCGGAGCTGGGCCACAAGGCCTGTGGGGGCGAGGCAGCCACCCCGCCGGAGGGGCGCAGGCCCTGGAGCTGCCTTAGGAGCCCTGGCAGCCGCGGGCCCTGCAGCCACGGTGTCAGGGATGCCGTTCTGCCCCCATTCCTGCCCATCAGCCGAACCGCCGCGGGACCGTGTGCCTGTGTTGCGTGCGCGGCGCCCACGCCCAGGCGCGGAGCGAGTCTCTCTTGTGTCTCTTGCTGTGTTGCGCGCGGCCCTTTTCGGCATGGGTGCCGGCCGCCCCCGCGTCGCTGTGGCCTTGGCTGTTGCGGGGCCGCGGAGCGCGCAGCCCGGTGCCAACGGGGCCTGAGGCCCCGGGCGGTCGGGCCATCTGGTGTCCCGGGCCCGCGGAGCGTGGACGTCGTGGCTGAGGGCCGAAGGGACGGTGGTCCGCGGGGGAGGCAGGGCATGTCCTTCGGAGAGAAGGTGCAGGCGGGCCCGGGCCGAAGGTGGGGGGGGTTGCGGGTGGCTGGGTGGCTTGGAGGCTGGGGGCGGTGCCAGGGAATTGCTAGGGGCTGGGGGCGGGCCTGGGGGCGGAGATTGGGGCGGGGCGAGGAGGGCCCCGGCCCCGGCCCCGGCCCCCAAAGCCCCGCCCCGGCCCCGGCCCCCAAAGCCCCGCCCCGGCCCCCCGGAGGGGCTCGCAGGCCTGCGGAGACGGGATCCAGCCCCCGCCCGGCTCCCCCCAGCGACCGCCCCCTCCCCGCCCCGGCCCCGAGGTTCCTGCTGTCGCCCCGTCCCCTCCGTCGGCCGCCTTCGGGCCCCCGCGGCGCCCTGGGACGCGCGGCCGGCTAGGACGTGGGTGGGTGTGCTTGAAGGGCGGGCTGCGAGGGTGAAGGGCTTGAGAGGAAGAGGAGGTGGTGCATGTGTGTGGCCTCCTGCCCGTGCAGCCGGCGCCCTCGGTGCTCCGCGGCGCCCTGCGGTGCTTCCGGCGGGGCGGGGGCCATGCCACGGGTCGCCCGGAGGGGGGCGCCGCCGCCGCCGCCGCCGCCGCCGCCGCCGCCGCCGCCGCGTTGGTCGAGGGGGCGTTGGCGGCCAAGGGACAGACAGGAAGGCAGGCAAAAGGCCGAGGAAAAAAAGCCTACAGCACCCGGTATTCCCAGGCGGTCTCCCATCCAAGTACTAACCAGGCCCGACCCTGCTTAGCTTCCGAGATCAGACGAGATCGGGCGCGTTCAGGGTGGTATGGCCGTAGACGTCCGCGGCTGCCGCTGGGCGCCCCAAGAGCCTGCTCTGCGCCTCTCCGGGCCAGGCGCCCGCCGCTCCTCAGCCCTCCGCCCGCCCGATCGCGCCAGCCCGCCTGCATGCTCGCCTGCCGGCCCGACTGATTGATTGACTGACCGCCTCCCGCGCCACGCCCGGGGTGGCGGAGGGCGCCTGCCCCGGGCCGGGCGGGGGGGGTGGGGGCCAAGACGCCTCCCGCACCCCGGAGCGGAGGCTGTCGCCGGAGCCCGGGCGCGCTCCCGTCCCCGGCCTGGCGGGCGCGTCGCCGCCGCTCGGCTCCCCGGATGGCACGCCGCCCCACCTCGGACCGCTCACTGGCTGGGGGGGTGCCGCGGGCCGGCGCCGGCCGGCTCCGGACGACCCCTGGCCTCTCCTGTTCTTCAGCCGGCCTGGCTCAAAGCCAAGCCGGGGCCGCCCGCGCCGCCGGACCCCATCCTCGGACAGGCAGGGACACAGACACAGGTGCCCACGACAGACAGACAGACACACACACACACACACACAGACGGAGGGACACGGGCACTCGGAGCTGGGCCACAAGGCCTGTGGGGGCGAGGCAGCCACCCCGCCGGAGGGGCGCAGGCCCTGGAGCTGCCTTAGGAGCCCTGGCAGCCGCGGGCCCTGCAGCCACGGTGTCAGGGATGCCGTTCTGCCCCCATTCCTGCCCATCAGCCGAACCGCCGCGGGACCGTGTGCCTGTGTTGCGTGCGCGGCGCCCACGCCCAGGCGCGGAGCGAGTCTCTCTTGTGTCTCTTGCTGTGTTGCGCGCGGCCCTTTTCGGCATGGGTGCCGGCCGCCCCCGCGTCGCTGTGGCCTTGGCTGTTGCGGGGCCGCGGAGCGCGCAGCCCGGTGCCAACGGGGCCTGAGGCCCCGGGCGGTCGGGCCATCTGGTGTCCCGGGCCCGCGGAGCGTGGACGTCGTGGCTGAGGGCCGAAGGGACGGTGGTCCGCGGGGGAGGCAGGGCATGTCCTTCGGAGAGAAGGTGCAGGCGGGCCCGGGCCGAAGGTGGGGGGGGTTGCGGGTGGCTGGGTGGCTTGGAGGCTGGGGGCGGTGCCAGGGAATTGCTAGGGGCTGGGGGCGGGCCTGGGGGCGGAGATTGGGGCGGGGCGAGGAGGGCCCCGGCCCCCAAAGCCCCGCCCCGGCCCCGGCCCCCAAAGCCCCGCCCCGGCCCCCCGGAGGGGCTCGCAGGCCTGCGGAGACGGGATCCAGCCCCCGCCCGGCTCCCCCCAGCGACCGCCCCCTCCCCGCCCCGGCCCCGAGGTTCCTGCTGTCGCCCCGTCCCCTCCGTCGGCCGCCTTCGGGCCCCCGCGGCGCCCTGGGACGCGCGGCCGGCTAGGACGTGGGTGGGTGTGCTTGAAGGGCGGGCTGCGAGGGTGAAGGGCTTGAGAGGAAGAGGAGGTGGTGCATGTGTGTGGCCTCCTGCCCGTGCAGCCGGCGCCCTCGGTGCTCCGCGGCGCCCTGCGGTGCTTCCGGCGGGGCGGGGGCCATGCCACGGGTCGCCCGGAGGGGGGCGCCGCCGCCGCCGCCGCCGCCGCCGCCGCGTTGGTCGAGGGGGCGTTGGCGGCCAAGGGACAGACAGGAAGGCAGGCAAAAGGCCGAGGAAAAAAAGCCTACAGCACCCGGTATTCCCAGGCGGTCTCCCATCCAAGTACTAACCAGGCCCGACCCTGCTTAGCTTCCGAGATCAGACGAGATCGGGCGCGTTCAGGGTGGTATGGCCGTAGACGTCCGCGGCTGCCGCTGGGCGCCCCAAGAGCCTGCTCTGCGCCTCTCCGGGCCAGGCGCCCGCCGCTCCTCAGCCCTCCGCCCGCCCGATCGCGCCAGCCCGCCTGCATGCTCGCCTGCCGGCCCGACTGATTGATTGACTGACCGCCTCCCGCGCCGCGCCCGGGGTGGCGGAGGGCGCCTGCCCCGGGCCGGGCGGGGGGGGTGGGGGCCAAGACGCCTCCCGCACCCCGGAGCGGAGGCTGTCGCCGGAGCCCGGGCGCGCTCCCGTCCCCGGCCTGGCGGGCGCGTCGCCGCCGCTCGGCTCCCCGGATGGCACGCCGCCCCACCTCGGACCGCTCACTGGCTGGGGGGGTGCCGCGGGCCGGCGCCGGCCGGCTCCGGACGACCCCTGGCCTCTCCTGTTCTTCAGCCGGCCTGGCTCAAAGCCAAGCCGGGGCCGCCCGCGCCGCCGGACCCCATCCTCGGACAGGCAGGGACACAGACACAGGTGCCCACGACAGACAGACAGACACACACACACACACACACAGACGGAGGGACACGGGCACTCGGAGCTGGGCCACAAGGCCTGTGGGGGCGAGGCAGCCACCCCGCCGGAGGGGCGCAGGCCCTGGAGCTGCCTTAGGAGCCCTGGCAGCCGCGGGCCCTGCAGCCACGGTGTCAGGGATGCCGTTCTGCCCCCATTCCTGCCCATCAGCCGAACCGCCGCGGGACCGTGTGCCTGTGTTGCGTGCGCGGCGCCCACGCCCAGGCGCGGAGCGAGTCTCTCTTGTGTCTCTTGCTGTGTTGCGCGCGGCCCTTTTCGGCATGGGTGCCGGCCGCCCCCGCGTCGCTGTGGCCTTGGCTGTTGCGGGGCCGCGGAGCGCGCAGCCCGGTGCCAACGGGGCCTGAGGCCCCGGGCGGTCGGGCCATCTGGTGTCCCGGGCCCGCGGAGCGTGGACGTCGTGGCTGAGGGCCGAAGGGACGGTGGTCCGCGGGGGAGGCAGGGCATGTCCTTCGGAGAGAAGGTGCAGGCGGGCCCGGGCCGAAGGTGGGGGGGGTTGCGGGTGGCTGGGTGGCTTGGAGGCTGGGGGCGGTGCCAGGGAATTGCTAGGGGCTGGGGGCGGGCCTGGGGGCGGAGATTGGGGCGGGGCGAGGAGGGCCCCGGCCCCGGCCCCGGCCCCCAAAGCCCCGCCCCGGCCCCGGCCCCCAAAGCCCCGCCCCGGCCCCCCGGAGGGGCTCGCAGGCCTGCGGAGACGGGATCCAGCCCCCGCCCGGCTCCCCCCAGCGACCGCCCCCTCCCCGCCCCGGCCCCGAGGTTCCTGCTGTCGCCCCGTCCCCTCCGTCGGCCGCCTTCGGGCCCCCGCGGCGCCCTGGGACGCGCGGCCGGCTAGGACGTGGGTGGGTGTGCTTGAAGGGCGGGCTGCGAGGGTGAAGGGCTTGAGAGGAAGAGGAGGTGGTGCATGTGTGTGGCCTCCTGCCCGTGCAGCCGGCGCCCTCGGTGCTCCGCGGCGCCCTGCGGTGCTTCCGGCGGGGCGGGGGCCATGCCACGGGTCGCCCGGAGGGGGGCGCCGCCGCCGCCGCCGCCGCCGCCGCCGCCGCCGCCGCCGCCGCGTTGGTCGAGGGGGCGTTGGCGGCCAAGGGACAGACAGGAAGGCAGGCAAAAGGCCGAGGAAAAAAAGCCTACAGCACCCGGTATTCCCAGGCGGTCTCCCATCCAAGTACTAACCAGGCCCGACCCTGCTTAGCTTCCGAGATCAGACGAGATCGGGCGCGTTCAGGGTGGTATGGCCGTAGACGTCCGCGGCTGCCGCTGGGCG